>NW_027176153.1:23233047-23340547 GCF_023055335.1 Clinocottus analis | reverse complement strand
TGATGATATTTACCTCTAATTAAGTTTGTTCCCCAGAGGGAGAGAGAGAGAGAGAGAGCTGAGAGGGAGTAAAAGGAGATAAAAAAACAACCTCTCTGAACCGAATGTTGTGCAGCAATCAATCCTCTCCCCCTGTTTCCCTCCAGAGCTGAGCTAAAGGGTGGATGGATGGAAGGCCGCTCTCTCATCTGGGAAAACTGTGAGAGGAGTAATAAAAGAGCCGTACCTCTACCCGAGGAGACAAAGGGAGCAATGCCTCCATCCAGTTGTGCTCGTTGTCCTCCAGTGTTGTTTTTTCTGTGACGTCGCAGCAGCAGCGGTTTATTTCCACTCCGGTAAAGATGGATTCATCTCATGGCAGACGATAAATCTTTTGGGGGTTTTATTGCATGCCAATTATTAGGTTGCTGAGCTCCCTGCAGGGTTGACGCCGACGTGTTTCAGTTCAGATGAGGTTGAAACAAAACAGAAGGCTATTGTTGTTTTTTGTGAATTCATTTCAAGGTGTTCAGGCGATCGCAGCGCGAGTGAGATCTCTCTCTTTGTTCCCTCCCTGCAGGTGTGTAAGGTGTTGAACACCACCAGTATGAGCTGCTTCGCCCCCTCCCTGGTTGCAGAGTACAGTCCGGGTTTGGACTCGGTGAAGCACGCGGACGAGTTCGGGTTCATCTTCAACAACGTCCAGGCGCTGCTGGTGTACAACAACACCAACCTGCTCTACTACCCGAACCCTTACTTCGAGCCGCTCAGCACCACGGGAGTCCTGGAGCAGAAGCCGGGCTCGCCCATCATCCTCAAGGTACAGGAAGCCACTGATTTGGTGTTTCATCCAGTAGCTCAACACACGCGGCAAACTTCTTTGCGTGCAAAAATAAGTCTGACTTCTTTGAGAAAAAAAAAAAAATCTCACTTAACCTTTTGGAAACCGTGCACGAGAATCCTCCCGCGCCAATTTTAAGTCCCAGCATGCCCCATTCAGACAATCTTTTGGCATTTTTTAACTGAACAACACAGTTTTTTGACTGAAACTCCTTCCTATCAGGACAAGACTTTGTTTTATTTTGATTTTTGTTGCATATTCTGATTCTTTAGGTCCTAATCTTTCCAAAAAGGTGTCTTATTGACGCTCCAGGAGGAATTTTTGACGAATCTGGCTCATATCATGCTGGATGTTCATAGTTACGATCAAAATGTGTGATTTTCTTTTTTGCAGATATACATTTTTTTCCCAAGACTTTGCTGAACAAATACACACAATAAACACAAGTATTGGAATTAATTTGGAATTCCTACAACGACTCAAACACAAGAGAAAAGAGATCTGGAGCCCAAATTGGTTCCACAGTTTTAAACGGGTTGATTTTTTACGTCAGTAAACATGCGTTTATGGTCTCAATCGCTAGTTTCAAGTCTTCTTCAGTACAGAATGATGTGTTTGTTTGTCCTCGGCTTCACCCTCTTGTGTCATTTTTGCTTGCAAAAAGCCAAGATGGTGACAGACTAAACACGGTCCTCAAGACATCAAACCATCGGGTGATTAAGTCAAATTCGTATTTACAGTCTACAGGTTTCAACCCCCACAACTGACTTATTATCACAGTGTGTCTGGCACAACACTGACGCCCTATTCTTACTTTCTCAGCTAAATATATGTAATTTATGTGTTGTTTTTTCCACCCCTTCATAGTATTGGTTATAAGAAGTCTTGTCCCTGACTGATTCACTGATGAATATATTTCATTTTCTTCATGATTGCCAGCTGTCCCCACTTACCGCCGCGGTGAAGCACAGCACCTTGTTTGATCTCAGTGTGGAGTCAAATTTGTCCGCAGCTGCTCCACCCAAACCTCGGGGATGTTATTTACCGTGTGGATGTATTGGCTTTTTTTTAAAAATTGTCTTCCACCACCAACACCACCACGTGTGTGTTTGTGTGTGTGTGTTTCTCTCCCAATTTCACACCCATCTGTCCATCTCTGCGTGCCCACAGGGCAGAAACCTGGTGCCCCCGACGTCAGGAGGGGTGAAGCTCAACTACACCGTGCTGATCGGAGAGACGCCCTGCTCCGTCACCGTGTCCGAGAGCCAGTTGCTGTGCGAGCCGCCCAACCTCACCGGACAATACAAAGTCATGGTGAGTACGGGGAGATGATCTGTGTGTGTGTGTCAGTGTCTATTTCATAACTTCTATTCCCGTCAATCCCTGTATTTGCAGCTGCTTCTTCTTCTTCTTCTTCTTCTTCTTCTTCTTCTTCTTCTTCTTCTTCTTCTTCTTCTTCTTCTTCTTCATAATAGCTGGCCTCTAAACTTAATCATTGGAGCTCTCATCATCGTTCATTCAGCTGCAGAAAAGAGGTCTGAGCTCTCGCTGTCAAAAGGTTGCTCCACAATCCACGGCAATTATTTTTAGTTGTCTGTTGGCTTATTGAGTGCGAGCTCCCAGATTATTTCCCTCTCAACATCAGCTTGTCGGTGGCCACATGTGTTCTGCACTTGACATCAATTTCAGCAGGCAGTATTGACTTCTGATTTCTGAGTCTTGGTTCATGGATTGCTTTGTGTCAGTTGTGTGCATCTCAATGTTTTTAACACAACGCATCTTCCTCTGTGGGATTAAGTTTTGTATTTCCATGTGCACGTTCGTGATGTATTTGCGTTCCTCTCTCTGCCTCCGCAGGTTCAGGTGGGGGGTCTTCACGTCTCTCCCGGCGCCGTCCACATCATGTCCGACAGCCTCCTGACCCTCCCGGCGATCGTCAGCATCGCCGCCGGCGGGGGCCTCCTCCTCATCATCGTCATCCTCGTCCTCATCGCCTACAAGCGGAAGTCGCGCGAAAACGACCTCACGCTGAAGCGCCTGCAAATGCAAATGGATAACCTGGAGTCGCGAGTTGCCCTCGAGTGCAAAGAAGGTAGTCATCCAGAAGAGTACGAGAGTCTGCAGACTGTTGACGGACGGACTTGGAGGTGCAGGCGGCGATCGTGTGTCTCCATCTGCGAGTATTTTCAGAGGCCGCTCGATCACTTGTTACGTGCGTCTCACTGTAATCACATGACAGGCGTAATGTGTGTGTTTATAGTGCAGAAAGGAAAGTACCGGTGGTCTGGCGTGCGGTAAATAATGCAGTGGAAATCTGGGTCAGTGTGAATCATCCCGGTTATATATCACAACACTTATTTTAAGTAGTTAAGCCGTTGTCGTAAGTCCTCCCAGGTCTTACTGCTTCCTAGTTTGCATGCTGGATACAACCCACGAATAGAGTGTTTCTCATTACCATGTGTGTCTTTGTTTTGCAATGTGTGTGTGTGTCTGTATACCTGTGTGTTGTTGTGTATGCATCTGTTTTGTGACAGTATCGAACACACGGGTGCTTTCAGAGGGCAAAGAGAGATCTGACCTTTGACCTTTCAAGTCACCGGGTCGGAACACAGATAACTTCAGCTTGACCTCGAGGCGTCACTTCGGTTTTACGTGAATTTAGATTTCAAAATAAACACTGCTGATTTGCCGATGATGTCATCGACGGGGGTCACTCAGGCCGCCTCGTGTCCCCCGATCACGTCCAGACACATCAAATGTTAAGTTTCAATGCCACACGATTGGATCTTGCTCGCTTTGGGATACGATCAGGAGTTCCTCTCCCGCGTGAGAGCGAACATTTCAACACTTCAAAACAACTCTAGAACACTAGGGGCTCTTGAATCATTTAAAGGAAAACTAAACATGACAATCTACTGATTTAAAACCACTCTGACAGCTGAGATGTGGAGCATCCCATCACAAAAAGCTGCAATGAAAAGACAAATTTAACCACGGCCCGAGATGACAAAAGGGAGGTTTACGTTTGAGAGTGTTAAGGGAATTTCATCAGCCAGACATATTATATATATATATATATATATATATATATATATATATATATATATATATATATATATATATATATATATATATATATCTCCTCCAGCCAGCCGTCATCGGCTCTCCCAATGTGATTATGCAGTGGAACAAAAACCAACATCCCATTGCAGCAAACTTTCAGGATGGTCCAGACTGATGGACAGACAGGAGGAATCAGTCACACACAGGCAGCCTTGGGAAAGGAAAGATTAATGTTTTAACCATTAGCAGTGAGCAAGAGTGTAATGCCCCGCAGGGTGGCTTTTAGATGGGTACCTGGCTTCCTCCTTATGAGTATAGACACACTCTATGTGTGCCTGTAAGCCCAGGTATTGGTGTGTAAACCCAGGAGTTGCTGAGGGAGGTGGGGGGGGGGTGCAAGGGGCCAGGAGGTGTAAGGGCTACTCCGACTGGTTGGAGATGGCGGGCGTATGGGACTGCTGCTGCTTCTGTGATAGGCTGCAGACGCCGGCGGGGGGAAAGAGGGGGGGGGACGACTCCCCCAAGGGCGTCGAAGCAGAGCAACAGAGCTGTGGGCCCGAACAGGAGTCAGTCAGGATGGAGCCAATTAACCAGTGCTCACCTGCAGCCCTCACACTGAGATGACACGCACTCTTTGGGGCCTTAGCTACAGCCAATTTACTGTCTGGGAGATAAAAATCCAGTGAGAAAGGGAAACTTGCGAAAGAGAGAGAGAGAGAGAGAGAGGTCTGTGTTTTTTTTGTTTTTTTTGAGGGAGAGATGTGAAAATATTGAGTTTCTCTGACGTGAAGACTATCTCGGGCTTTAACTGTCAGCTTCGTGATAACGGCAGTAAACACTTTGAATATGAGAAGGATTCACGTATTTCTTCCCCCCCAAGGGATTAAAGAGCAATTTTTTTATTCTCGTGCTGCATGCCTCAAGTATTTCCTCTTACCTTGTCTCTCTCTCTCTCTTTCTCGTCTCCCTTCTCTCTCAGCCTTTGCAGAGCTGCAGACGGACATCAACGAGCTGACCAGTGACCTCGACAGAGCCGGCATCCCCCACCTGGACTACAGGACGTACGCCATGAGGGTCCTCTTCCCCGGCATCGAGGATCACCCCGTCCTCAGAGAACTGGAGGTAACGGGGGTAGAGCGACGGAGGGGGCGAGAAAGAGAGAAGACAATGAGGCAGCGAATGCACGAAGAAAGGACGAGAGAAAGTCAAACTGAGGGGTAAAAGTAGAGATAGAGAGAGGAGTGGATTGTGTCTGCCCTCTCTCTCTCTCTCTCTCTGCAGGGTAAGCTCTGTAAGCGGTGAAAGTGCTTGAGGGAGGAAGGATAGCAGTGTGCCACTTATCCTTTCTACCCTCTGGTCGCGCAAACATACACACATATTGCCAACCGTGCCGGGCAGCACACATATACACCTCACGTGCGAGCTTTCTCATGGAAAACAGCACACGGCTATTTCACCCAGCAGCGGCTGCAGTGTGAGGGGTAATGGACTGAGTAATGTCCTCTGTCCTCCAGCGGGACTGTGGGGGTCTCCATCGGGAGGACAAACTGGATGGTTAACACTTTTTTTTTTTTGTTCCTCATCTTTATGGGACCAGAGGGATGCTGGGAAATGAGTTAATTGTATGTGAAACACAGTTCAGAGGATGAAACTCGGAGATGAGAAGATTTATCTTGATCCAGGTCCAAGCATTTGATTTGTTGATTGCATATGATGGATGGATGGATGGATAGATGGATGGATGGATAGATGGATGGATGATGGATGGATGGATGGATGGATGATGGATAGATGGATGGATGGATGGATGGATGATGGATGGATGGATGGATGATGGATAGATGGATGGATGATGGATGGATGGATAGATGGATGATGGATAGATGGATGGATGGATGGATGATGGATAGATGGATGGATGGATGGATGGATGGATGATGGATAGATGGATGGATGATGGATAGATGGATGGATGGATGATGGATAGATGGATGGATGATGGATAGATGGATGGATGGATGGATAGATAGATGGATGGATGATGGATGGATGGATGATAGATAGATGGATGGATGGATGATGGATAGATGGATGATGGATGGATGATGATAGATGGATGGATGGATATGTAATAAACTAAACACAAAAAATACTCTTAAATACACTAAAATAATACAATTAATATATATATATATATATATATATATATATATATATATATATATATATATATATATATATATATATATATATAACTGCAGTGTATTAAGGCAATTAAATTAAATGTAAACAGAGTGTGCAAAATATGTAAAATATACACAATAGAATAGAAATGACTGTGCATGAATACACAATAGAATACAGGCTGGTAAGGTAGAGTAAAGGTCGAGGTCTTGTGTGGTAGAGGTCAAAGTGTCGATCTTTAACAGTGACGTTCAGTGCGCTGCATAAGCTCGTGAAAAGTTTCTGAACTTTTCCTTTTTTTTTCTCAAAAGAACCAAGTTTTTGATGCTCAAACTTTTATAACACTCAAAGAAAGAAACAAAGCTGCGTCACGTTGGGTTTTACTCTGGCAAGTCATTTGACATTTGACTTGAAAGTGAAACGTTAGCTCGCTCAGTGTACAGCGCACTGTACCAGCAGACCCGGGTCAATAATTGATTAAGATCTTCTCAGTTACTCACCACGACTGGGAACGTCTGTCCGGCTGGAGTGAAACATGAGTGAGGGTTTTTTTTTGGTGCCTTTGAAAAAAAAAAATCTTTATCTTCTGTGAGACAAGGTCAAGATGAAAGTTGAGGAGCAGCAATCCTCTTCTAAAACACAACGCGCTCATTGCTATTCAAGTTATTAGCACTGACCCTCCACTCCCCTCCTCTGTCCAGGTGTCAGGTAACGGCCAGCTGAACGTGGAGAAGGCCCTGAAGCTGTTCGGACAGCTCATCAACAACAAGGTGTTCCTGCTCACCTTCATCCGGACGCTGGAGATGCAGCGCTCCTTCTCCATGAGGGACCGCGGCAACGTGGCCTCGCTCATCATGACGGCCCTGCAGGGCCGCCTGGAGTACGCCACCGACGTCCTGAAGCACCTGCTGTCGGACCTCATCGACCGCAACCTGGAGAGCAAGAACCACCCCAAGCTGCTGCTGCGCAGGTGACGCAGAGCTCGACACTGTCCCGTCACACAAGAGGGGGGGGAGGGGTCACACAACCGGCATTGCATGTTGGTTTTTGAGTGACCGATCAGATCGGCAGTGAAAATATATATTTGTCATTGTTTTCTTGCTAATATCAGCCGATACAGGTTGATGATGTCGTTGTCTTTGCAGCTGGGAGAGAAGGTTCGACACTTTCTTTTGTCAAAAATATGTCAACCAGCAACGTCAGAGTAAAGTAGATAGATAGATAGATAGATAGATAGATAGATAGATAGATAGATAGATAGATAGATAGATTTATTCATCCCCAAGGGGAGATTACAGACACCAAATGGAATAAACTAAATAAACACACAAAATAAAATAATACAATAAAAATAAATAAATTAAAATAATTAAATAAATATATATACATATATATATATATATATATATATATATATATATATATATATATATATATATATATATATATATATATATATGTGTATATATATATTTAATTATTTTTAATTTATTTATATAAATATTTATTTATATATAATTATTTATATAAATTAAAATAAATAAATATATATATATATATATATATTTAATTATTTTAATTTATTTATATATATAAATATATTTATACAGAATGGAATACAAATGACCGCAGTGTATTAAGGAAATTAAATTAAATTAAATGTAAACAGAGTGTGCAAAATGTGCAAAATATGTAAAATACACAATGGAATACAAATCCCTGTGCATATATGAAGTGTATTGATAAAAACACACAACTCAAATGATTACTAAGTGAAATCTCTTGGAATTAGTCCTTTTAGTTGTTATAATTAGCTGCTTCGAGCTGGTGTTAGGACGTTAAAGAAGTCATATTTTAATAATAATATGTTATACAGCTGTGAAAACGTCTGCTTATAACAATAGTATGTATTTAAGTTTGTCCATTGGGGGTTTCCGTACACTGCGGATGAACCACTGCTGTCATCACAAGAGGGTTTGGTTCAGTTGGTGGCAACTGAATTTAAAAAGGGAGTTATTTGATGATCCTACTTTGACTTTTTGAATAATTAAAAAGTAAAAGAATACAAACAAACATTATCATATGCAGAGAAATCCCATAATCCTCAGTAACACCGTGTGCTCTGCGAAACAGTTTCGCTTGTTTCATTTGACGGAGAACATATTGTATCTCTGCGTATTGGTAAATATGCGCTCGTGCTCTCAGAGGAGAGTTTTTAAAATTAATTTAAAGTCATTTTAAAAACCTGCAAAGAAGTGCAAGGCCGTAGGAGGATGCTGATGCTCACAGACAGATGGATGGGGATTCATTTGGAGCTGTATGCTCGTCTCTCTTCCTCTCTTCCTCTCTTTCTCTCGTGGGTGGATGCATTCCGGTTTTTCCCTCGTGTTCCTTTTGTCGACGCTTCACAGGATAAAGCTCGTAATGAGCGCTAACAGTACCGCTACAATACGCCGCGATAAACGCAGAGCGCTCCTTCGCATCACGAGAAACATCTCGATCCTCTGCATAACTCTGTTTCCTCTCTCTCTCTCTCTCTCAATGCCAATGTCAGTCTCGATCATCCTCCGGGCTCGGTGGGTCCTTATAAAACATTCAGAAACGGTTCGATGTAACTTCCCTCATTCTTATCTTTGTCTCCAGTGTGCACTGTTTTCCGATGGATTCGCGCTAAAACTTTAAACATCTGCCAAGTCCTCGTCCGAGTGTCCTCAGCTGCTTCGGTGGCAGAGAAGCCGCTTTTAAAGGACCGACTCTTTTCCGCTTTAATAAAAGAAAAAAGGTGCAGAACGGTCTGTCTGAAAGCTTGGACATGATTTTGATTGCGTCTGCGTGACTAATAAGCCGAGACAAAGAGAGCAGGCGGCGGCCGTACCTTCAAACAACACCTTCGTTCTCATGTTAACGTTATTTTTTTATACATTAGCAGCCAGCGCTAATAATTGCTCGGCGGGAAAAGACCGCGGACAGAAGCACGTAGAGCACGAGGTTGAAAGGACAGAAGTAAAGTACAGCCACGAAGCATCAAATGGACCTGGATTGAGCTGTTATTTCACATGACAGCAGGTGTTTCCTGTCCTCTCTCATTAGGAACACAGTGGTACGTAGCCTTTGGATCCTGTCGTCGCTAGCTTGAAGCTAAATGTCCCATAGTTTTTACGTTTGACTCCAATTTGATCGATTCGACATGGCTCTTTGTCGTCTTCCTCATTGGCTATTTTTGAGAAGTCAAGCTAGCACACACACACACACACACACACACACACACACACACACAGGTGTCCGCGATCACAGTCAAATTGAGCACGTCTTGAAGCAGTAATTGTGTTTGCGCAGGGCGCGGAGAGAGAGGGTTCGGAGCTCCGCTTTATCGTAAATGAATTATTAGTAACCTTTCAATCCCCGCTGGGGCCGACGTCACACGGCTATGAGAGAGCGCCGACACACAGGAAGCACCTCGAGGTCGCCCCAACACGCTTCCTGTTCTCATTTATATTACAGTGGGTTCGAAATTGCTTCCCAAGACATGTTTGAGACGGTTTTTTTCTGCTCAGCTGTTATTGAATGCGTATCTCTAGAGGAGACAATGTCCACAAGCGAGCGTGCGGACCTTTTAGGAGGAAACCATAATCTCTCAAGAATTACAGACAAAGATGCAAAAACAGTTCCATCTGTCATGGTGCGTTAGCATGTTTTCCACATGATCCCTACGTGATATTTAATGCATCGCGTCGGTTACATCCAAAAGGTTGTTTATTGAACGATACAACTTGCAATATTTTATGTCTGTGGCCCCAGACACAAGACGTAAATATGACATTAAAATGCATTTTCTTCTTGTGAGTATTTACAGCAGCAGGGAGGTGAATGTGTGCGTCGACTGGAAAACATAATATATCATATTTTGTGATGTTGGGGTCAAACGATGGACTTCTATTGCGCAGAGGAACAAGTAACTGAATATCTGGTTTTGTCTACACGGGCAAAACATGTGAGTAAGATATTAATAGTGTATCTTACAAAGCTTTGCAGGACGTAGTGTATGCAGTATGTGCTGTATAGTGTATATATATATATACATGTACTGTATGTGCTCACGGTCCAGAGGGAAGCTCTGGCAGAGCAGCACAGAGCTACCATGTGGTGAAGACACCTTTTAATTATTTAGCTCCATTCAGTGCGGTGAGAAGATGGAGCGCTACGCCATCTCTAGCCACAGCGCCGAGGGAAAGAGTTGAAGGTGTGGAAGAGCCAGAGCAGTGGAGGCGTTTATATCAGAAACAACTGCAGTTCAACGACTAATGGAAATATAATTCAGCAAATTGAACGGAGCTTCTGAACGCTTTCCGCCGAGTGTTTTTTCCAAGTTTCTTGGCCGGCACGTTGAAGATGCTGCATGTATCCTCTGATTAGCATTAACGCTGTGTCTCTGCATGCCTCTCACTATCTCTGTGTATATACCTCCAGCATGCCCATTATCTCTCACACGGGTACAGCTGGAAGATGTACTGATGGACTAGCTACACTTTATTGGGAACGGTGTTATTTAATTGACTTATAGCAGTCTGCAGTTGCCACAATCTTAGCCTATTATAGAGTCCTCACTTCTAGATAAAAGTAATGAGGAATATGGCTCTGACTCCCAGTTTGCAGGGCTAAAGGTGGATTGAATAAAATGGCTAGTTAAAGTAGCATCCCTCCTTTTTTGTCAAGATCAGACACATTTTCTGACGGTGTACTTGACCCAGTAGCCTTACAAGTAGGCCATATATATGCATTTCACAGGCTTCATGAAATTGCCATTAATTTGAATGTGTGTCCCCTCTCCTGCAGTAAGTCTAATGGGCTGAAGTGTACAGCATCGTTAGATGATATGGAGTCGTGGATGCCAACCGCCTGGTTAGCAAACTGAACCAAAATGCATCCCGGCTTGTTACCCCAGAGGCAGACAGCGAGCCGGGGCAGAGGGGTTGTGCGGTCGAACATGTTCGTCTGACTGAGGATTTGTGCAAGTTCAAATCTTCGGCGGTAACAGGAGCCTCCACAAAGTGCAGCTGCAGCGCGTTCCCTCTGCAAGGCGGCGGCCGGAGCCGAAGGAAACAAACCGGCTCTGTCGCCGACCGTAGACAATAGAAGGAAAATGGATGCATGTGAAGAGCCTCTCGGCATGTTAATAAGCGAAGAGGGGAAGACTGAGACTACGATACAGGCAGCAGACGCGTCGGCTCGTCATTGGCCGAGTACGACGGTCGGTTTGATGTGTTTGAATGCCAGAGGAGCCTGTAAAGCAGTGGTTCTCAAACTGTGGGGCGCGACCCTCTAGTGGGGCGCGGAGGTATTACAGTTCTTTTTTTTTTTTTTAAGAATCCTTTTTTAATCCCACAGTGGTGGGATTATTCTCTGCATGTGATCATCCTTAGTAATGAAGGAGCTTTGTGCTGCTGTGAAGCTCTGGGGCTTCAGTGCCTTGCTCAAAGGCACTTCAACATGAAACTATGGGGAGAAAACAGGGATCCAACCGGCTTCCTTGCTCATCTTTTGTGCCAAATATGAGTTATTTTTTGCACATATATAACTTTATTTGCATTGTTTTAACAAAGTGATTGCACATGTTATTAGTTCTTGTCAGATGGAGCAATCTGGTTTACTTGAAAGGGATTTACATTTTCTTTAATCTGTTATTTAAAAAAACACGGATGGAGGAGTCTCAACAAGTTGGACCATTTTGTTCCCATGTTGTTGGGGCGGTGGAACATTTTGCTTCCTCCAAAGTGGAGCGTTACAGTAAAAAGCAGCGGAGATATAACATCCCCAGTCAGTTAAGTTTGTTTGAAGGGTGCACTCGTGCTCTTCACGGGGGTTTCTCAACAGAAACTCTCGTCTCTTTTGGTATTTAAACATTTGTGATGTCTTCCACTTGCTTTGTCTTTACATGGGATACGTTTTTTTAGCTGGTCGACACTCGCAATTCTCCAAAAAGCTTTTCTTTTTTTTTTTTTAAAGCAACATCTAAGCTTCGACAATGTGTTTGATTCCCTCAAAATCTCCGGCAGCGCTAAGTGGAAGTGACGCCGCGCGTTGGATTTTACTTCCATTGGGGAAATACGTTCATTCGCGCTCGTTTTCTCTCGGCCTCGCTGTCCATGACGATTGAAACATTCTTCAGCGAAGCCACGTCTTTATCAAACTCTATTCTCTCCATTTTCTCCATTCAAGTTGAGCCAAAACCACTATCTTAACAGTTTCCCTCCTCTTCTTTGTAACGCTCTTTTAATGGAATCACAGAACATTGCCTCGATCACCTTGAGACTTTTCAATCTTGCATTATTTGTTCTCCTCAGCATTTTTTCTAATGAGATTTCCGCCCATGCAGAGCAACGGAGTACAGCGTTATTAAGAGCGGGAGCGTTGTGTTTGGCATTAGTTTCATTGAAAGACATTCTGCTGCCTGCTAATAAAGCCCCCCCCCCCCCCCCCTCCACCCGAGATACCATTAGGAGACCAGAAATGGGAGGAGGAGGAGGATGGAAGCCCCTCTTAAACACTATGTGGGATAATAAAATCCTGATGTTCGTTAATGAAACTCAATTAATAAATGGAAGGAAGTGGAGGCCGATGAGGAGGAGGACATGAAGCAAAGGAGAAGGCGGAGAACAAAGTGCGTCCCCCACTCCGACATTCAAAAGGAGAGATATTAAGGAGAGTCAGCACAGCCCCCACACAAAAAAAAGGCTTCATTCAACCTCCTTCTTCGGGACTTGCTGAGCGTATTAAAATGCGTAATAGCTTCCATTAACTTCTAACGCACTTAAGTCTCATGCAAGCAGGGAGGGTCGCATGGGGAAGAGGTGAATTATCATAGAAGGAGGGCAATTACAGAGGGATTTGGGGTATTTTCCACAAAAAAAAGATCCACAATATATATATATATATATATATATATATATATATATATATATATATTTGTGCTGCATTGTCAAGGTTCAGTTTGTGAATTATGTATGTGTATATCTTTATCTATCCATGTATACTCCCACCTGTGTGTTTGTATATGTCAGAATGACAAAGAGGGAAAAAAGCACAGACCTTGTGTGTGCCCACCAAAGAGGATGCCGACCCGTCACACACACACACACACACACACACACACACACACACACGCACACGCACAAGAGCATGCGCTTCTTCTGCAGCTCCTCAGCCATGTTTGCTCTCTCCTCCTCGAGCTGTAACCGAGGGAACTAATCTACATCTTTCTCCCCCCTCCTCCCTCTCTCCTCCTCTTCCTCCCCCGCTGGCGCATCACACTTCAAATAGTCCGTCACCCAGCTCTCCATCTCCTCGACGAGCTGCCGGCAGACCGGTCCAGCGGTCTCTTCCTCAGAGGAATCGCCTCCTGGCATACAGGGAGGCAGCGTCACACCTCTCGCCGCACGTCATTCAAAACAAAATGTGACCTCGGCTTCGCTGTCCTGCTACTGTAGGAGAGCTCTGTATTCAGGAGAGAGAGAGAGAGCGAGAAGAAGTCTCACTCTGTCTCAATTTAATGAGACGGGAAGAATGACTGACACGTTCTCTTGTCTCAGTGAGTGAAATCGTAGCGGTTGCAGCCTCCCCTGACTCAGACTTCCCTGCAGGGACTTCTGTTTCGGTTCCAGACTCTTGCTTATAGCCCCTCGAACACGGCTCCACGCAATTATCTCCATAATAGTCATAATTTCTCCTTAGGTCCATTCAGAGCCTGAATAGGTATAATCATCGCTCGCACTATTTAGCTCTGAGGAGCCGAGAAGCCTTCCAGCCTGCTTTAATACCTGGCTGCTTCCACTTCCCTGCTAATCCCCGGTTCGGCACGCGGCGCCGTGAGGCCCCTTTTTTTTTATCATCCACACCAGAGTAATCAGTGATTTTTAGAAGGGCATTTAAAAAAAACAACACATTTTAATGCATTGCCATTTTGAAATTGGCAACACACAGTGGACAACTGGAGGGATTGTCTGCAGCTGCTGACAATCACGTGCCGTCACACTCTCGCAAATGGTCGTGCAGTCGTGTGTGTGGCACTTTATCGCAGCATTTTATCTTTTGGAGAGTGTGTGTGGACGTCGGCGTAGGAAGTGGGGCGCTAGGATGTTTTTTTTTCTGTCGGCTGTTTGTTAAACTGCTTAGCCGACCCCTCGCCGGATGAATGTGCGTTGATAAATCATCTCGTTTGAGTATTGTTTGCTGTGTACTCTGGAATCCCATTTCCGCAACAAAAAAAAGTCATAATTTTGACTATTTTTGCGGCCTGTCATGTTTTTTTTTGTTTTTTTTTTACATCATTTTTTTTGTCATGTTTTTATTTATTTTTTATTATAAAAAAGTCATAATTTTTTTTGTCATGTTTTTATTTATTTTTTTGTCATATATATATTTTTTGTGTTTTTTGTCTTTTCTTTGTCTTTTTTTGTTGTTGTCAAAATTATGACTTTTTTTTTTTTGGTGCCGGAAATGGCCTTCCATAGAATCCTCACTTTTTTGTTTTTATTTATTTTTTATTATAAAAAAGTCATTTTTTTTTTTTTGGTCAGAATTTTTTTTGTCATGTTTTTATTTATTTTTTTTGTCATATATATTTTTTTGTGTTTTTTGTCTTTTCTTTGTCTTTTTTTGTGTTTTTGTGTTTATTATTAAAAAAAAAGTCTCAATTTTTGACAATTTTTTCAGCCAGTCATGTTTTATTTTTATTTTTCGTCATAATTTTTTGTCACGTTTTCATTCATTTTTTGTCATAATTTTTTTTTTTCAAAATTCTGACTTTTTTTTTTTGGTGGCGGAAATGGGCTTCCATAGTATCCTCACTGTCCTGCATTATAAATAATAGTTACCCATACACCACCGGCTGTAGCTTCAGGTTAGCTTCGGGGTTTTCTCAGCCATTGCACCACATGTTTCCTCCATATAAAAAACAACTTGGAGAATATGTGCACGCACAATATTGCTGTAATTTATTGATCCTATTCTCCCATCCTGCAAAAGCGCAATAATATTGCGGATGAGTGCGAATCATCATTTACTAATGTCGGATCCCACGCACTGATACGCTCACAGATAAAACAATGTTCTGTGTTCTGAATATGCGATCTAGAGAATATGACTTTACGGGGCGAACATTGACAGAATAATTAAATATTCGTGGAGACATTGCCTGTAGGAATAATAATGGTCTGAAAATGATGTAGTGAAATGATTCCTCGTATTCCTCGCAGCCTTTTCAGAGCGTTGCAGAAGTATTGACCGTAATAACAGTGTGTGTGTGTGTGTGTGTGTGTGTGTGTGTGTGTGTGTGTGTGTGGAGCAAAAAGCGGCGCTGGCAAAATCCATTTCCAATCCAAAGCAGTTTTTGTTATTGGTGTCAAACCGAAGAATGCAACAACAAAAAAGAAGCAGCAGCGTCTCCGCGAGATGAGCTTGTTGCTGCTCCTCACCTCGGGTGCTCGTCCACGCGAGCTGCACAGAACTCACCCTCTCATCTGTGATTCATGCTCGTTAACCATTCCCACCTGGCTGTTTGGTGTTCTGCCTTTTTCTGTTTCTTTTATAAATTCAACCTCTGTTTCTCTCGTGTTCCATGATGCTGCTAATGAGGCAGAGGAGGATGGGGAGGATGGTAGGGGGAGGAAGAGGGGAGGGAGGGGGGGATGTTTGTCTGGCATTCAGAGGAAAGATATGAGCTCCACACAGTCCTCTCATGCGCTCGAAAAACAGTCGAGAGGTCATCGCACACTTGTGTGTTTTCATGCCCAATCAAGCCCAGCAGCAAGCTGGAGCTCCGTGTGTGTGTGTGTGTGTGTGTGTGTGTGTGTGTGTGTGTGTGTGTGTGTGATTGACTGGGACGGGAGGCGAGGAGGTAGGGGAGGTGGAAGAGAGAGAGAGGACATGAGAGGAGATCGTTTTGGCTGTGATCAGGCGTTACCTGGCTGTGACAGCACTCGTCTCTCTCAACAGCTGAGGCTTGTCGCAGCTGCTGATGTCCCGCTGTGTTCAACCACACGTGAACACACACACACACACACACATCGGTTCACGCTCGCATCCTAGCATACTCAATCACACACTCTTTTTAACATGTCCACACACACAGATGCCCTCTCTCTCTCTCTCTCTCTCTCTCTCTCTCTGCTCACTCACTGTGACCGCCAGAGTTGCACATGCAAAAAACCCGACGCCCAGGATGCCAAGATAACCCTCCCTGGAGTCTCGCACGTAACCTTATGAATTATGCATCTCTCGTATTATCTAAAGGTTTTGAAATAGCAAGAGAAAAAGAATAGAGTTCAATTTTGTTTTTTCCCTTTTCAAAGCAAATCGAAAATTGTGATTTCAGAACGGAGTCGGTTGCAGAGAAGATGCTCACAAACTGGTTCGCCTTCCTCCTCCACAAATTCCTCAAGGTCGGTACAGCAAGCAGCAACACATTGTGTGTGTGTGTGTGTTGTATGTGATCACAAGTACAAATATAAAGCTTCCCTGTGTGTGTCTTATTAATTCTCCTAAATTAAAAGTGTGATTGCACATGATCAGATATTTACATGTTTTCGTGGTAGGTGTTTTTCGGTCTGGGGATTATTGTGTGTGTTTATACTGTGATGTTCTCTCATGTGTGAATCTGTGGGTTGTTTGTGTGTCTGTGTGTGTTCACAGGAGTGTGCCGGGGAGCCTCTGTTCATGCTGTACTGCGCCATCAAGCAGCAGATGGAAAAGGGGCCCATCGACGCCATCACTGGAGAGGCCCGCTACTCCCTCAGTGAAGACAAGCTCATCCGCCAGCAGATCGAGTACAAAACCTTAGTACGTCACACTCCACCAGGCACACACACACTCAAACACACACACACACAGGTAGCACCACGAGATGTACAGGCAGCTTTTGACTACACACTTTAATTTTAAGCTAGCGTAGCTTGTTCCTCGCTGGATGAGGAGATAATAAAGTAATGATCCCACAGGCTCCAGTGTTGGTCCAACATCAGGGTAGGTGGCTGTGGAGATTAGAAAACACCAAACAGCCACCTCTACACACACACGTACACACACACATTTTAAAAAAAAACACTCACGCAGCCAGCAGCATGTGACACGACAATGCTCTGATTGCTCTGACTGGGAATTTAGCTCATTACGTGCTAATACCCTGGCAGAGCTGGAAATTGGTGTCCCGCCGAAGGTGTGAAATTAGATTTTTAGGATGCCAGCGAGAGCGGAAATGGTTTCTCGAAGCTCCCGCCACGCTCCGAGGAGACTCTAATGAGGGCGAAGCCTCGAGCTGGACCCGTGTCAGCGCACGAGGAGCAGAAAACCTCTTCCTGTGCTCCTCTCATTTCCTCCTGAAATGATTTTTTTTCTGTCTTTGTCCTTCCTCCCTTCCATCTGCGCACTCCAGACCCTGAACTGCGTGAACCCGGACAACGAGAACAGTCCGGAGATTTCCGTCAAGGTGCTGAACTGTGACACCATCACCCAAGTGAAGGAAAAGATCCTGGACGTGGTTTACAAGAACATGCCCTACTCCCAGCGGCCACGTGCCGTCGACATGGACCTCGGTATGAAACACACATACATGCAACCGCACACACACACACACATGCACAATTCAGATGCTCACAGATGTAGCTGGCAGCTTTAAAGTCCCTCGCACCCCCACAGATGAACGTATCAGCGGAAGAAAACCTAGCCATGTGTACAGATTATCAGAGCATTAGTGTGATACAAGCTGTGTTGCAGTCATCCAGCCAGCCTCGGCGGGCCGCCGCCAGGCCTTCTATCAAGCTGACTGACAGCGTGCGCCGCATCCCTCCGTCTGGCGGCTCCCGCTGCCCGGCAGTGCCAATGAAGTCACAGTATATATATATGTACATAGCTCGAGATATGTTTGGTGTTTGTGGGCTATTGCGTCCGACCGGCCGACCCAGGTGAGAGCCGACAGACGGGCTCGCCGTGACTCACGCCGCGCCGCGCGCCCACGCAGTCTGACACTTCCAGCCCTCGCCTTGTCCGCGTACCTCGCCTCTCGGTTTCCCTCCGCGGTTTCTCTCACTTCACGTCGTCGGTGCTAAAAAACAAAAGACCCCCCCCCCCCTGCGCTTTGTGGCAAATCAGCACGCCGGCCATCACGCCACAATATGGCTGATGCAGACGACTTCTATGCAGTTGCACCAATCTGACTTTTTTCTTTGGCTGATCCTGAGCAAGGCAAGGCCAGTTTATTTGTGTAGCGCATTTCAGCAACAAAGTGCTTCACATGAAACCATTAAAAGCAGATTTAAAAACAGTGAAGAAAACATTAAAACAGTCAAGAAACAAAGAAAATGAATAAAAGCAATGCAGCAATTGAGTCTGGTTTAGACTCAATTGTTGCTATACAACTGCTAATATACAGATCTGATTATTAATAAGCTGTATTATTGTGTGTTTTTCTTGTGTAAAGTAATATCAGGCGATATCTACACATTCTTAGTTTACAAACCAACATGCAACAAATACATACTGTCATTTAAATTAATTTATTTGTTATCTATTATTACAATAATACAGTTTTACACCAGCAATTTCGCAAAAAAAAACAGATTATGTATTATAATTTAAGCGGAAACCCTTTTATACAGCAACCAATTGGCCAAAGCTTACACAGGAACTACAAAGTATACATGATATAAACATATAATTCTATTAAATGCATCGACCCCATGGTCACAGACACCCGATACAGATGTTATCACCGGTCTGGGCCTCACAGCAGTCTTGCTGCATCTCCAGTTGAGGCGGTTTCAGGAGGATGTTGTGTCGGGCAGGGATGTCATGTGGTCGCCTGGCAGAGACACAACGTAATGAAACCCAGTCAACGGAGGAGAAAATCAATGATCACTCCCAGCGTGAGAGCCACGCTGGCGGTCCACGTCCCCTTCAACACCCTCATTATCATTTCAATCAGCCCAGACGCCATTAGAAGTGAACAATAATGTAATACACACATAGGAAAGGACGAGGGCAACGTCTGCTGGGTCCATCCTGGAGGGGCGTAATAGAGGGGTAGTGATGCGGAGGTCAGAGGAGGCGTAATCCCCTTTGAAGTCGAGCGACGCTGGTGGTGGTGGTGGTGGTGGTGATGATGATGATGATGAAGGGAGCTGCCATCTGATGATGAACGAAGGAGCGTGACTGTGATGCCGGCTGGAGGAAGGTTGCATCGGATTGAAAAGCAGCAGCAGAGAGGAGACATTTTGTTTAAGGTTTGTGCAATTTAAAGCAGTGGTTCTCAGACTGTGGGGCGCGACCCTCTAGTGGGGCGCAGAGGTACTACAGGTGGGGCGCAGATCCTTTATTAATCCCACAGTGGGGGGATTATTCTCTGCATGTCACCATCCTTAGTAATGAAGGAGCTTTGTGCTGCTGTGAAGCTCTGGGGCTTCGGTGCCTTGCTCAAGGACACTTCAACATGAAACTATGGGGAGAAAACAGGGATCCAGCTCATCTTTTTTTGCACAAATATGAGTTATTTTTTGCACATGTATAACTTTATTTGCATTGTTTTAACAAAGTGATTGCACATGTTATTAGTTTTTGTCAGATGCAGCAATCTGGTTGACTTGAAAGGGATTTACATTTTCTTTAATCTATTCATTAAAAAAGCCAAAAGGAGGAGTCTCAACAAGTTGCACCATTTTGTTCCCATGTTGTTTTTGAACATTTTGCTTCCTCCAAAGTGGGACGTGACAGAAAAAGTTTGAGAACCACTGACTTAATGTCAACGCCTGACTCGACTTCTGCTCCTCCACCGTCCTCCATCCTCCACCAGAGCTGCTTTTAGCCTCCACCTGTTTCCCCCTCCACTTCCAATTTTCTCCTCTTTCAAAAGCAGCTGATTTCCTCACAGATAGCGTTTCCATCCTTTCCTCGCCTGCTTCCACTCGTCTCTTCTCTCTGACCCCGACGGGCCCGACTGTGCCGTATGCTAATAGCGCGCCGTTTCCACGACACAAGTACCAATTAAGGCGCTCGGGCCGCCTGCGTATACGTCTCGAAATCGCTTTTTTTTGTTGTCGTGTGTGTAATGTTTAATTAAGATGTGCGTCAATCCAAGCCCGCTCGCCGAGAGCCGTACAGGAACGCCGGCGCGCTGCCGATATTGACTCATCTGGGTAATGTGTGAAGAGAGAGAGAGAGAGAGAGAGAGCGCTCTCTCTTCTGGGACTCGTGTAGGCTGACGCTCCAGCGACTGAAAAGGTGAACGAGGTTTGAAAAGAGACGCGTTTAAAAGGGGTTTTGTTTCGTGTGATGTGAGAACGACGTAGGTTTATTTTAGCACACTTTCACAATTGCCTTTCGCGACAAGGTAACCGCTTCTGACAAGGCATTGAACGCACCGCACGCCACGGCGTCACCCACATGTTCCCTCGAAGCAGATGTGCGTCTCTAACGCGAGGTGGTTTTCGCGTTAGCATTTGTTGCGGCTCGCTACACGACGACGTACTTTTTTGCAAAGGCAGCTTTTGTGTGTAATCCAGATTGTGTGTGATTTGTGTTCCTCCAGAGTGGCGCCAGGGGCGAATGGCTCGCGTGGTGCTGCAGGACGAAGACATCACCACCAAGATCGAGAACGACTGGAAGAGGCTCAACACTCTGATGCACTATCAGGTAAACACGCGCCGAGGCTTTCCGGTACAACTTCAAGCTCATTTCAGTCCGATTTCTGCTGCGACTCTTATTATGGAAATTTTACCACGTACCCAATGCAAAACTTTGATGCCCCCCCTCCCCTCTCCCAAGACTTTTTAGGCAGACAATTTTCCGCTGCTCATTTGCATGCCCTTGCTCGGTGTAATCCAAGCGACAGAGTAGAGGACAATTACTGTACAGGTGGCAGGAGAGATGAACTCTCAGCATCTCAGCTGACACTCCTCTCCTCCTCCCTGGAGAGAGGAAGCTGCATCGCTCTCTCTTTCTCTCTCTTTCTCCCTCTCTCTCTCTCTCTCTCTGCCCCGTTGACTCCGACGCCGGCAACAATTAGACCCGCTGTGACTGCCTGCTTCTGTCTCTTCACATGTAGAACCTCAAATTTACGCCGGGCAATCTTCGGGCCCATGGGGGCTTATACCTGCTCCTGTTCCCCCCTCCTCCTCCCTCCATCCTCCTTGTTTAACGGAGAGGAAAGTGGAAGGCTAAAGAGGAGGGGAAACAACTTTTTAGTTCTGCATTTTTCAGGACAATTTATGGCTGCCGAGGCGGGGGAGTTAGAGGAAGCCAGAGTGAGATAATAACGAGAAATTAAAAAAAAAAAAAAAAAAAGGAATAAAAAAAGCCGGCCTTTCGCAGCAGGTCATGAATCTTTCGCAGTGCATGCTCAGCCAGCTCTCATTAGTCAACCAGTAGGAGGGATTGGGGGGGGGGGGACCATCTGCTTAAAGACTGCATGAGGCTCGGTTCTGGGCTACCTGGTTAAGAGCAAAGGCCGGGACTGAGATACCTGGTGCCGTGCAGGTCCAAGGTACGCAGCTCCGTGCAGGAGCAGAAAATAGAGACGAGGTCCGGGTGAAGCTCAAGCTCTCCCTCCCGCTGGGGGTCAGTCTGAGCAGAGTAAGCAGAATAATGTAACAGCTGTAGGAGTCATTAGAAGAAGGGACACATCAGAGTGTCCTTCACCAAGGACTTGGCACCTCGCAGCATCTTTCCCTCCTTTCATTGTCTCCACGTTGTGTTTACATTTGTCCCGACCCACTTAACATGTTTTCCTTCTCGCCCACTGCATTTCCTTTCGCCTTAATATCCTCTCTCTCTTGGTCTGAGCACCTCTTCTCTGGTCCCTGCAGTGCTTTAGTGCAATATGTTCCACCTCCACACCATAATGGGCTTCTCTGTTGTTTGTTTTTTTGTGCGACCCTCTTGCATCGCAGTCTGTCTGCCATCGTTAGCCAAGCGAGACGCTAAAGGGGAACACGGTAACACGCGTGTCGCCGCTTGGCTCATCCGTTCGCTCAATAGCAGATCTAAAGGACTCCTATTGATCACGCATCTGAGGTTCCCCCCCCGTGCAGAACATGAGGCCCGACACTGAGAAACGAGAAGATGCAAAGGCGGAGCAACGTGGGAACGAGAGAAGAAGAAGAAGAAGAAGAAGAAGAAGAAGAAGAAGAAGGGCGGGAGCACCGAGGAACAGGACAGTTGGCGGCAGGAGAGATGAGAGTCGGACGGGACGACAGAGACGCTTGTGCATCGTTACTGGTTTTGATGAGCTTGGCAATGGCCGGCAATGTGGGAGCTGGTCTTCGTTTTTGCATCACACACACACACAACAAGCATTGGCAGTTGCGACAGCACATCTGGCTGCCGATCACAACAAGAGAGCGCAGCTCATTAAGGCCTCGCGTGAGTGGAAAGCTTGAAGAAAATGGGGAAAAAGGTAAAGAGGACGTTTTGAAACGAGGTCTGAAACATGCAGGACGACACCGAGAGCGTCACCTCGCTTCATCCTCCCACAGAAGACACACGGGGGAGTTTCAGGAGACTCCCATCGGGGATTTACCCTGCCGCATGGGACATAATGGTTTACATAACCCGGAGATGGAAAGGTGCACCTTCCCAGCTGCCGGTGACACTGAAGCGAAACATGAATGCACACATTTAAAATAAGAATCTTTATCCAACCCCCTTCACACTTGCTCTATTTCAGTGTTTTTGACAGTCTTTGTGCAGAGATAAAGATAGTGACATGTGCACACACACACACACACACACACACGCAGCACATGCTTCTACACAGACAACGCGGGAGTCGAGATAAAAGATCCATGAGATTGGAGAGTTTTGGGCTGATTGCTGATTTGGATCTTTTTGTTGTTTTAATCTTCCAACGCCGTCAAAGGAAAGTGTTCCATCACACCTTCTCTCTTCTCCGCCTCCCCTCCCTCCTCGTCTCTGTCATCCTGTGACGGGTTTGTGCAAACCTTTCTCCTGCTCCGGCCATCTCGTTTCACCGTCCTGGTAAAACAGGACGTCTATAATGAAGTGAAGTTGACGGACTGTTAAAAAAAAACATGGCCTGCAGGCCCTGCGTCCTCTTCACCGGGCAGAGCGGGGAGCAATTACATTGATGATGTTTGACAAAGTGTTGATTCGCGGCAGGTGGACTGCGGCTTTTCAGCGGCGTGTTAATATTTGCTCTATGCAAACACGTGACAGCACAGGGCTGACTGCTACTTCTGAAACTGCGTCAAATAAAGTCCGTTTGGAAACTTCCATCCCCGGCCGCCGGGTGACCTCTGCCCGTCCTCTTGTCTGCGGTGAAGGAACAGGAAGAGCAGACAGTGATGACCGCCAGCGAGATACTGTTTCCAACCTTCCAGACATCACTTAGGGCATTTTTTCTGTTTTTTTTGGGGCTATTCTGAACGGCCCCAAGACACCACGGATACTACTACATCCATATCTGCTCATAAATCTAATCCAGTGTCTGTCTTTGCCCCTCATTGTCAATCTGAATGCATATCCCAGTCAGCTGCTAATGCAATGCTGCAGGAAGCAGATATTTCACCAGGTTATAAACAAACTACACCACTGTGTCCAGTGTTTTTTTAAAGACGCATAAAAGCTTCAAACTTCATTCTACTGATGTGTTTTATAAAAATGTCAAAACCTCTGAAGATTGAGCTACCCACATACCTTATTTCAGGCATCTGACCAAAAACCCAGTAGAAAAAAAAACACATTCATTTTAAGGTGAGGGAATTGGATGATTGCAGAAACATTCACTCATTTCGGCGTTTTTGCGACTCCTTCCTGCGGGAATCTTTTTCTGAAGGTTTTATATTGAGGAAATATTTGAAGAATAGTGTTTCAGAAAAAAGGAGAAGACATATTTGATTAATCCTGCCCTGGTGCCTCTGCACCCAAAGCCATATCTTCAATAGCAACAACTGTAGTATTTATAAAACCTTCAATGACACATCCTATTGATTAAAAACCCAATTTAAATTCCATTAAATAGCCGGCAGACTTCGTTTTTCGAGAGTTAAATTCACACATAACCTAAAAGAAATACCTGAAATTGCACGGGCACATACTGTAGACACACAGGTTGTGTGTTTTCCGAGCGACCGGGCGGCGTGGACAGGTGAGATAAGCATCGTGACCTCGGGGCTCGCGTCCAGCTGGGATGGGACACCGAGGTGGAACGGAGGCTGTAGGACCGAGGCTGTGGTTTAGTGTGGCGAGGAAGAGGGTTGGGGGGGTTGAGAGAAGAAAGATGGAGGCTGACCACACTCTGCCGTCTGGTCGGGCCCTGCGCTGTCTTAATGGAAGGTCTTATCACAGGCAGGGGGCCCGCTGCCCTTATCACACCTGCCCCACTATCAGCCCCACACTGGATTATCCCTGAAGGGCGAATCTGCACGCCTTCAATCATTTACTCTATCGCGAGGACCCATCTCTGCTGCTGTATCCTCTCTGTCAGCCTTGAAAAGAAAAAAAAAGCAGAGAGAAAGAGATGGAGGGAGGCATAAATGGAAAGGGAGGGAGGGAGGGAGGGGAGAAGCTATTTCATGCTGCCCAGAGAAAATGTATTGCATGAATAGTAGGTGGAACTGTTTGTGTATCAGAGTTCGTCCGTGCATCATTAGTCTAGAGGAGACTATACGGTATGGAGATACTTTAGAAATGAGCTCTGGGGAAGTGGAGATGAATGAGACGGAGGTGAGGTGGGAGGCAGACGGGTCAAAGGTGCCAGTCGTGGTCTCAGAAAGACCATTTTTCATTTCCCTCCAAGAAGCCGGGGAAACCCAGAGTTGCATCTTTATATATATATATATATGACAGGATTTCTCCAGATTTCATTTCCACTTTCAAGCGTCTTTTCCTGCGAGGACGGCAGAGAGGCCAGATGGCGACTTCAACCAATAGCGCAGCCGAGATTAGTTTGGGAAGAAGAGTGGAGGAAGAAGAAAAAGGGGTGAGGGGAGGATGGGAGAGCAAAGGGCGACTCTGTAAATGCTCGTCCCAACATCCACCAGCTTATGGGAATGAGCGCCGTCCCTCTCAAGCAAATGAAAAGAAAATCATTTCTGTGTTTCTATAGATTCTTTGAGGTTTTCCTTTTGGCGTCTGGCATTTGCCTTTTTGTTTATTTTCTTCACTGGAGGCTCGTCGGTTGTTGTTTTTTCCTCTTCAGCGGGTCTGAAAGCAGCGATACGTCCTCGGGGTGGGCGGTAAATGCCAGCCAACAAGCTGTTTCGTTGTCTCGGCTTTCAGAGAAGAACCACAAGTTTTGTTTGCTATGTTTTTACATTTTTAGAAAACAGGGTTGTTGTTTTTTTTTTTGGTGTGGTTTATTTTAAAAAATGTATTAAAGCTAAACTGCCATCTGATGAATAATTGACGACACTGTAAAGACTGATGAAGGATCTCTGCTAAGAAGCGACTCAAAAACAGTTTTAAAAACCGTCTTTTTTTAAATGTCTTTTTCGCCCGTTTAGCTAAAATGACATCACACAGGGCCAAGAGCCCTTTGTAAATATAAACCACAGGGGGGCGGATGAACAATGCACACCCAGCGTCTCGTCTATTGTTCATGACACACCATCTTTTACACAGCTGCTGCTTTTTTCGTCTTTCTCTTTGACTCCGTGCTGCTCTAATGCTATTATTATACCTGCGCACCCCGTTTTCTTTCAGGGTGCAAAGTGTGCACGAGATGTGACATTCAGCATCTTTGTCTCTCGCTCTCTCTCTCCCCTCTCTCTCTCTCTTTCACTCCCTCTTAGCGTCTTATCCCTGTTCCAAAGCTTACATCATGTCTCTGATGTTTGTGAAGGGGATGACAATGACAGTCATGTTGAGTACAGCCGTCATGCAGTCGCAGCACTCGGCTCTGCAGAAAGAAAAAGCCACGGGGCCGCGGTGGAGAACAGCAGGGAGCGCAGATATGACAGGAAGGGATGGGTTGCGCGGGGCGTTTGGGATGTGTTCTGTTTACGGGATTATTCACTAAGGGCCTCGCATTCCTTCGTGTAATCTCAACCTTTAACTGTGACTGTTTGCAGGGAAGTCGACGTCAGAGTTAATACCCGTACTCTGTGCTAATTCAAATATGTTACCAGCAGATTCATGTTACATGTTAGGGGGGGAATCACGATTCGATTTTAATCGCGATACTCAAGTTTCGATTCGATATTATCACGATACTGCGATATATTAAATATCGCGATTTATTCCCCTTTTTCCAACCGCAAAATTGTCTCCAAAGGAAAAATGTATTGCAGCAAAAAGCTAAAAAAGCATTTGATTTTATTATTCGAATCAATTATTCACAATTGATTTAATAAAAGGTTGTGTATCGATACAATATCGCCACGCAAAATATCGCGATACTGTGCCGTATCGTGTTTTTTTTACCCCTCACCTTCTCTTCACACAGGTGTCAGACCGCTGCGTTGTGGCGTTGGTGCCCAAACAGACCTCATCGTACAACATCCCGTCCTCGGCCAGCATATCCCGCACCTCCATCAGCCGATACGGTGAGTCAGTCCACCGGATCGCTCTCTTCCACGCCCTCGTTGTGACCTTGGATACATTCTTAGCAAAATGCTAATGCTAATCAACAGTTAATTCCATGCAAATGTAATCCTGTTGCTCTGGTTGCCTCACAGGCGCATCAAACTATTTTTATATGGGCTGTTTCAGATGTGAACAAAGCCTTTTTCCCCCCCGAAGCCGCGGTCAGCTCTGTTTGGAGCAGCTTTTCTTCCTGCTGCAGAGGAGCTTGTTTGTTTGTTTGGTTTGTTTTGCAGCTCTTTTCTCTCTCCAACTGTGTGTGCTGCAGTTTGCTTTTGCAGTTCGGGGCCAAACTCAGTTGGATGGTAGAGTGATGGAGAGACTATAGAGAGAGAGAGAGAAAGCGTAGAAGCAGAGAGGAGAGGGAGAGATATAGCCATTGTTTTGATTTTTAAAGCCGTGATATTATTGTAATGTCCATGCAGGGCCACGACAGTCTGCACACTTGCACCCGTTTGTAGTTTTTGTGCCGCCGAGTGCTAAATGTGGCCCCACGCCAGACACACACACAGCAGCACGAGGCAACTTGTGATTGCTAATTATTCTGTGTGAATGATACTTCACAGAAACAAAAACAAAAAAAAAGATAAGTGAGCGTGGCCAATTATCAGGATTGGAGATAGAAAGTGAAAGCTGCCTCACGCTGAAAGTGAAGTGCAAATCCTTTCAAGCGCTCGCACGTCTTATGTAGGATTGTATACCTGTGAATACGTTGTGTGTCCTTCAGTGGATGTGTTTTAAAATAATGTGGAAGATCACAGTGTGTAAGACCAACGTCATGTAAATAATGCAGGTTTTTTTCATCCCACAACTCCTGAATGCATCATCCTCCACACGGGAGTTCCTCACCTCTAGAACAAAATATAAACCCTTTAATAACTAAATAACAGCAGACGTTTATGTGCACGAATTAGAGGGAAACGTCTGTGTTTATCACCAAATTAACAAAGATTTGTTAACAGCTATTCCTCAATGAAATAAATACACTGATACTGCAGGGAGGAGGAGTAAGCAGCGTTAATGAAGGGGGACTTTTATTGTGAAGAATTTATAGGAAATTAAGTATTTATCACCAAATAAGCAGAGTTTGTTAGCGGCTAATCTAATATATCAAATACTGGAGGAAGAGTAAGCAGCGCTAATGAAGGGGGACTTTTATTGGGAAGAATTTATCGGACATTTTATGGGTTTAATCCGATTACTATCCGATACGGCAGCTCGTATCGAGGTGCAGGTGTGGACACGCGGCCGAGTCACAAAAGTGGCATTGAAAAGACGAGTGTAGCCGCGTCCTGAGCCGCGAGGGATATGTTAATCCGTCAATGAAATTGCGATGAGCTGCTGCGGCTGGCGGCCGCAGTCTCTCTCTTTGCATTCTGTCTCTTAATTTTTGACTTTGTGTGCGTGCGAGCGCTCAATCACCGGCGTCGGACGTGCGCGGCATAGAAAAAAAAAAGGCTCTGCTGACGCCTGCCCGTCGTCCCTCATCAATCACGGGCGTCGGCAGAGCGGGCGCAGCTGCACCTCGACACCTGCTGATGGATTCATACCAATTTCACGTTCAACACTTAGCATTTTGACTCAATTTACAGCCCCGCGGTCCCACCTTCCCCTTTCCTCGAGCCTCAAAACCTGCCACAACATACTCCCCTCGTGTCTGAATACCTGGAAGGATGGAGGGGGGAGGGAGGGGCGGGATGAGGAAATAGCAGTAAAAACCAGTGGCTGGATTAAGATGGGATTTGGGACCTCAAATCCACCCTGCACACAAGCACATATATCCCGCCCTCCTATCTCAAGGCCCCCTGGTCCCCAGTGGCCCCTGCAGAGGCGCAGGTTGGTATTATCTGAAAGGTATAAGTGGCTGTATCCGCAGCAAAAAAAAAAAAAGAAGCTTTGTTGTTCAGCTTGGCCTTTGAAGCCAGGTCAGATTCCTCATCGAGATCTCCTCAGATCCTGAATCTCCAGAGGAGTGCGCCGTCGGGGGGAGTAGATGTCGACCAATTAGAGGGAACTGAAACCAGCATCATTCAGAGCGAGGAGGCAAGGAGTCCAAGAGCAGAGAGGAGGGCGGTGTGCCGTCTGGAGGAAGGAAGGGTGGCTTCGCCGCATGCTTAACGAATTAGGGATCTTTTGAGGCATTGATTAGGAGTGTGACAAGGACGTTTTCAACATGGCGTTTGGTACACTGTGGCCAATTATGAGTGCCTTTTTAAAAAAAAAAAAAAAAAGAGCCAGACACTACTGTGTCTCTGTCGGCGAGGCAGGGATTATATAGAGAAAAATGTGTCTGGAAAGTGAAACAAAAAGCGTAAAAACAAGGAATCAAAGTGTAAATATGAAGCATTTTGTAAACTGAACGCTGTACGTAGCATAAAGATAAATGTGTGGCGTGGATTCAAGAAGGCCACTACCGATGCAATGGCAGGTGCCACAACCTCCCCTCCCATTCGTCACGTTGCTTTTCTATGAAATCATCCACACGCAGCAATTTCCTCTGCGGCTTCAGGGCTTTTCACACCAGGGACGTTTTGTTTTTTTGTTCATAACCTGCACGACAGTATATTGTTTTGGAACTGAGTACTTTTGCACAGAATATGTGCAGTGATGTCATTTTTTTTCTCTCCAAGCAAGGTCGATTTTTTCGAGCGTTTGTAAACGCATTGACCGATCGCGTCGTGTGGAACAGAAATATTCAATAAGTGTACAAGAGCACGGGGGCTACGTGGTCCGACCCGAAGCGGCAAATGTCCTTACCCTCACAAACTAGACAAAGTACCGGATCCACTCTGTTAGCGCCGACCTTTCACAATAAAAGCCCGATACATACACAGTCACTGTTTACCCAGAGCACTTGGCTTTCAAAATACTCAATAAAATTGCTTACAGTAGCTTAAGTTATACAACAATTTACCTCAGACAGACTGCCAGACTCTGCTCTGGCTCAATGGGATCCGAGTAGTTTGTCCTCATGCCTGTGCAAATCTATTAAAACTCGTTAAAACTTCCAGTATGCATGCACAAATATTCACAGCCATGTAGTCCACATGCTTGTGTTATTTATGCATCCCTCCCGCGGTGTGTGAAGTTACAAAGGCGCAATAGAAACGAGAGAGAGGCTTTGTTTTTTAGGATTACTGACAATCGACAATGCTTTTTCTTTTTCCCGCTGGGCAGACTCTTCTTTCCGCTACACCGGCAGCCCCGACAGCCTCCGCTCACGCGCTCCCATGATCACCCCCGATCTGGAAAGCGGCGTGAAGGTGTGGCACCTGGTGAAGAACCACGAACACGGCGACCAGAAGGAAGGCGACCGCGGGAGCAAGATGGTCTCTGAGATCTATCTGACCCGGCTGCTAGCTACCAAGGTAAGACACGCTACCGATACGCCAACACCAGCGGCTCTCAAGTGTCACGCGCTGACCGGGACTGTCACTCATGTCCGTCTTAAGTCCCGCCCCCTCCAGCCACACATCGTATTTCTCACGCAGGAAAAAAAAAAACTCAAGGCTATTTAAGTCTTTCTTCCAAACTTGACAGCTCAGTCAACATTAGCACGTAGCATAAGTTAGCGTTGGTTTTGTTCACACAAACTTGTTCACGTTCTCGGTGTCCTCTCCTCTTCCCATGCAGGGTACTTTACAAAAATTCGTCGACGACCTCTTCGAGACGTTGTTCAGCACGGTTCACCGAGGGAGCACGCTTCCCCTCGCCATCAAGTACATGTTCGACTTCCTGGACGAGCAGGCGGACAAACACGGCATCCACGACACGGACGTCCGTCACACGTGGAAAAGCAACTGGTACGAGCCTCTTTCTTTTGTTTTCACGCGCAGCGTGTCCTCATCCTTAAGCTCTTCCCTTGTACTCATTCTCTTTGTCTCCGTCTTCCAGCCTTCCTTTGCGTTTCTGGGTGAACGTGATCAAGAACCCGCAGTTCGTGTTCGACATCCACAAGAGCAGCATCACGGACGCCTGCCTGTCCGTCGTCGCGCAGACCTTCATGGATTCTTGCTCCACTTCGGAGCACCGCCTGGGCAAAGACTCTCCGTCCAATAAGCTCCTCTACGCTAAAGATATCCCGAATTACAAGAGCTGGGTAGAAAGGTACAAGCTTCACACGGCCCCCTCTATCACATCTTTTTTTGTATCCTCTTAGATATTCTGGGGGATTGACTCATAATTCTCTTTCTTCCTGCCCACACTTCCCATTCAGATTATGTAAAAGCCTTTTGTCAGCGTCTATTCCCGGACGTACAAATGATATTATGGCTATAGAAATCATTTGAGTGCCTGCGAGTGATGCCAAGTGCTGCCCCGCCTTTTGTCTGCGTCCTCAGGTACTACGCCGACATCAACCGGCTGCCGGCCATCAGCGACCAGGACATGAACGCCTATCTGGCCGAACAGGCCAGACTCCACTCCACAGAGTTCAACATGCTCAGCGCGCTCAATGAGATCTACTCGTACATCAGCAAGTACAGCGAGGAGGTGAGCGATGCTCACACACACGTGTAAGGCCGCATCAGGCCGGACTAACACATTGCTTTTAGCAAATAAACTTGTAGTGTATGGTCTCGGACTTTAACTGATTTTTTTTTTTTTAAATGTGTTTATTCTTCACAAAAAACTAACTTTATTACTAAAAACCAACGCAAGAACTTGTTCCTCCTCATGGGAGCGTTAAACCGTTTCTTAAACAGTCCAAATTGACCGTTATAAACTTAGTTTTTAGCCGTTAAAACGGCGCACTACGACTTCCGGTTTAACCGTATTTTTCTCCTTCAAAATAAAAGCACCTTACAACAAAACGTGAAAGCAAATACATTTTGCTTACAGCAGACCAAAACATGCAACAAAAAACAACACAATTGATTGGCAAACAGTTTATAACTAAAGCACACATGGAGTTACTTACAAAACTCACAGATTAATGTTTTTACTGAATGTACCAGTGACTTACAAAAAAGAAATTACAATTCAAAATGCAGCAAAAATATTGGGCAAAATCAAACAGGAATTAATATTCCTATATATATATATATATATATATATATATAGGAATTAATATTCCTATATATATATATATATATATATAGGAATTAATATTCCTATATATATATATATAGGAATTAATATTCCTATATATATATATATAGGAATTAATATTCCTATATATATATATAGGAATTAATATTCCTATATATATATATAGGAATTAATATTCCTATATATATATATAGGAATTAATATTCCTATATATATATATAGGAATTAATATTCCTATATATATATATATAGGAATTAATATTCCTATATATATATATAGGAATTAATATTCCTATATATATATATAGGAATTAATATTCCTATATATATATATAGGAATTAATATTCCTATATATATATATAGGAATTAATATTCCTATATATATATATATATATATATATATATATATATATATATATATATATATATATATATATATATATATATATATTTTATTTTTTTATTTTATTTTTTTCCCTATCACAACTTTTCATTTAAACACTGGGATTATTTAATTATATTTATATTTCCACACTATATATATCCCAGTGAAAGAAAAGTTGTGGTGGTGGAAATAATCTCAGTGACAACTAAATAACTGAATCATAGACATAAAACTGATGGTGAAAAATCACACGAGCGCATTGGCTGAAAATAAACATAACTTGTAACTATTTACACCAAGCAAACAGAGGATGGGAAATGTTTTTCCCCAATTAAATGTGACATTTAGCTCTGTGTTCATCTGTATCAGCAGCATCTCCACCTGCTTTGAGCTTCTGCTGCGCTATTCTGCTCAGCTTCTCCATGTCCTCCCTCTCTCGTCTTTATATTAGTATAATTGTAATAAATGTATGTAAAAGAACGTTTTGACGCCATTATTTCCGCGCAGCATAATGTCCTTTCGGAGCTCGGTTGATCTCCGATAAATCCCTTCCTCTCTCTGAACCACACGAGCACCTTCGCTTGCAGGTTTTTTTTCACCTGGAGGGCAGTCCCGGGCGTTGATTGCATAATGAGCTGCTGCCTTGGAAAAATCAGCTGCTAATTACCGGCAGATTGCCAGCGCAAATTGAACAAAAGGCGTGCGGCAAATTTGCCCCGCGCCTTTTAATATACGTTTATCTTGCCCTCGGTGTGCTCTCGGACTATTCATAACTGGCGAAAAGGTTAGTGAGGTCAGCTCGGTCTTCAGTAGACTTTCCCCCCTCGAAGCCTGGAGGTCTAGAGAGACCTGCGCTTAACAAGCCAGTGTGTCTGATCTCAGACAGTAAATGTCTACACGCTCTCAGCATGCTGCTCTGTCCTTTCGTCTGCGCTGAGTTAGAGTGCACTATCTGTTATGGCTCTCATGAGCCGAACACACACACACACACACACAGACACACACCGTCAGATCACAGGAAGCGTTAAAAAAAGGAGGGAGGAAGATAGGGAAGGAGGAGAAATTGCATTTATGGAGACATTCTGCTTCTAATGTCAGCTCCTCCTCTGGGAAGCATTAGCCTGACCTTTATGTTGGACCACACTATCTCTCTCTCTCTCTTTCTATCTCTTATTTTCTCTCTGGCCTGTACTTTACATTCCTTTTTTTTTTTTTTTTTTACCTATTATCCAGTCAGCGTCCCCTCTTTGCTCTCCACCAAACTCACACAACCTACTTTTAGCCGCCGCTGCAGTTGTAGCTGTCTGACGCGCACATGCGTCGACACACACGCAAACTCCACGCATGTGGTCTGCGCACACGTGACCCATCATCAATCCTGCAGTATATCTGCTCGTCTCCCCGAGCGCAGTGTGTAAAAAAAAAACCTCGCTTCGCATTAACGGTTCTTCGCTCCAACTCGGCCCTTCACAAAGGGCTGACCGGGCCACTTCAATGGATTTGGGGAGCTGCACCTGCATACTGTGCTGCAGATTAATAATAGATTACTATCGGGGCCCGATGAGGATGAGGAGAAGGAGGAGGAGGAGGAGGAACCGCTCTTCCTGTCGCTGCCAGCCTTTAAGAGCACTTAAGCAGATGAGTGGAAGACTGTAGGCGTTTTTTTTTGTGTGTTTTTTTTTACGGCTGCTGCGTTCTGCAACTGGACAGCCAGCGAGCAAAAGGTTTGCCATGCGAAGCGAAAAGAAAATGGAATAAAAAAAAGGAAACAAGAATGTTGCTGACATGTTTTTCCAGATAACAAGCAGTCAACTTTTTACTGCATATAAGGGGGCGGAGCTTCTGAGCTTCGTCAAAAAACAAACCTCTGATTACACAAACGTGACATTTAGGCCTTGAGATCGTGCAATTTTAAAAATAGACACCGCACTGTGCATCTTTAGCGTGACAAAACGCTGGTACAAAGCAGATATTGTATTAATAACGACAATACATCATGGTGATATATAGGTCCCCGCCCCTCGCTGAGCCGCTGAGTGAATCAATAAACGAGTAAAAAAGCAGAAGAAAACGTCCGCGATTCATTTAAAGTTTGTTTCAACATGAATAAATGGTGCATTGTGGGTGACAGTTTTCCTCCCACATTCATTAATGATTCATCTCGTACCTTCAGAATATTTTTAATGACTTTGCATCAGAGAAGGGTCAATTAATAATTTTGTTTGAATCGTGAATTATTGAGCGGAACATTGCATTCCCGTCGAATGTAGTTTGATGTGAAAAAGATCCGCGGCGGCAAACTAGAATCCATATGTTGGGATAAAAGCTCAAACACGGATATCAAAGGCGATGACGACACGGCCCATATTGTAGTGTATTTTACTTTTTAGTACGTTTGTATTAAAGGCCTTCGCCATGTGTGTCGCTGCCACTCCGACACGGACGAATCCTGACAAGGCAGACACTCCACGAGAGACTGAAGAGGCGGAGATGTCTGAATCCCTTTTGAACCCGACTTGACAAATGCCAAATTTTTACAAGAAATGGGCTCAGAAGATAAAACGCGAAAGGCTAAAAAAAAAAAAAACGCAAATATTCTCCGATGTTGTCAGAGACAAAGGCGGTGATGTAATTCTTTTCTCTCTTTCATGTGACTTTCCGACGAGAACATGAAAGAACAGGTTCTCCTCTGTAGGGAAACACGCAGATTTCTATTAAATAGTATCGGCTCTAATTTAATAAACACATCATAACCAATAAGGATGCGGTCGCACGGTCTATTTTTATCCGTCGGGCTTTTTGGGCCGCCACATTTTCGGGATATCTCAGGAAACACCTCGAGTGAATTTCTTCAAATTTTGGCACAAACGTCCACTTTAACTCAAGGATGTTGTGGATCAAAGTGTCACTGTGACCTCAAAAAAACATGTGTTTGGCCATAATTGTGTGTGTCAAACAACAATAACTTCACGTCTTAAAACGAAAGTAACCTCAGTTCTATGAATCCTGGATGACCGCCATTTTTATAGAATTGCTTTTAAGTGATGTCGTCCTTTTCTGTTTTTTTCATTTAATGATCTATTATGCAGTTCTTTTGTATATTTTATATATTTGTTTGTTTTCTACTGTTCTTTTTTTTGGTTTGGTTGTGTTCAATGCTCTTATGGTATGGTCTTTTTTTGTTTGCCGCCATTCGGGTCGTGTTTATGCTTTTGCAAATCTGTGAAAGCACTTTATAAACTCTGTTTTTAAAAGTGCTAAGTTATTATTGTCTAATCGGTATAAAATGATAAAGTGATAACATTTTTGAACAGACGTGGACGTAAGTTGAAACTGGACCGGTCGGTCGAGGCTAACGGCAGCCAGGCGGCGTGATCGTAGCTTCATGGCCGGCGAGTTAAACCGTCGTCTTCTCTTCTCTCCAGATCACAGCGGCCCTGGAGCAGGACGAGCAGGCCAGGAAGCAGAGGTTGTCCTACAAGGTGGAGCAGCTCATCGCCGCCATGTCCCTCGAGAGCTGAGAGCGGCCGCCGCTCAAAGACAAAGAGGACGAGAGAGAGAGAGAGAGACAGCGAGAGAGGGAGAGAGAGAGAGAGAGACAAGGACCGCTGTCTCTACAGAGCCTCCCAAAAAAACGGTCCCGACTTAACTTACCTCTCATCGGGGGAGCGACGACCACGAACCCGACCCGGGACGTCTCTGCATCCAAAGCCGGACAGACGCACGACTGCTTTAGTTCGTCATTCTCTCACCTCCTTCCATGATGTCACCAGCTAAAGGCCCACAGGCTAAGATGGAGGACCTGCAGATGGAGCTAGTAGTGGCATCAACTGAGAAGGCAACAACATGGATTTTTTTTTTTCTCTCAGTTTGTATGGGTGTGTGTGTGTGTGTGTGTGTGCATGAATGTGTGTTTGTGTCATACTGAGGAAGATTCCTGCAAGACCGTGAGAGCAAATGGAGGAACAAATGTATTCCCAGAGTCAGAAACTCCCATTTGAGAAGTGAAATGGAGACACGAGAAGCAGAGGAGCAGAGCTCATGTTGGACAGCTGACTTGTTGGCATTCAGATTTTATTTTTGTACTTGTACATTTGAATATCATCAGTTACAGTTTAAAAAAAAAAAAAGGAGAAAATCCACCCAGGATTGCGTAATTTGTTGTTGTCACAAAGACTTGAGGAGTGCGACGCTGCCGTCGGCGCCGTGCGGTCCACGTCTTCTCTCACTCGTTCCCCCTCTTGGACTGATGCTTCGCTGGACTCGGGACAGAAACCTCTTCTTGTTTATCCGATCACAAGTGTACAGGAAACACACAAAACTTGTGCTCGTCATCAAAGAGTCGGCGGCTGAGCGGTCACGGCTTGAAACCTCAACGGAGATGAAGTCTAAAGTGTATTTAAGGAGACGACTTTAAATCAGCATCAATCTGGTGTCCGAGGCTCTCTCTCTTTTCTTTTTTTCCTTTCAGCAGTTATGTCATCCGTGTATGTATACCGACTGATACTGGCCAATCAGTGTATGTGAATGTACAAATGTTTTTTAGTTTGTTTTGTTTGTGTGTCTATTTGAGTCGCGCAAACAGAAAAGGGGGAGCTCAGTTGAACTGAGCTCCGTAGATATTTGCTCGTCAAGTGAACAACTCCATTTGTCTGTCCTGGCCCCAGCCCATCCAGCTGCTTCCCAAACTTTCTTCTTTTTTTTTAACCCTAAAATCACTTTTTCCCGCTCGAGGAGAGTGTTTAGCTAGCGTCTGCATCGCGGCCGCCGTGTGTGCAGCTAGTAGGAACCGGACGAGAGCGATTGGTCTCTCATTTATATAACCACAGTGTGTATCTCTTTGGGGGGACTTGATCGACTTTAGGTGTACTTTGCATGCATGCTGTCACACATCAGAAGTGTTCTAAGGGTCCATCTTTGATTTTTTTTTATTTATCAAGTGCCAATGAGTCACGCCAGGAAGTTTCTACCCGACCACCACAACCCTGTGTGTGTGTCCTCCTCACACACAGACGATAAGAAGTCTATCTCCGCGGGTTCAGTTTGAACAAGTGCCAAAAGATCCTGTTGTTTGGATAATTTGTGTCAAAAAATCGGTTTATGCTTTACAGAGGGAGCGTCGAGCCGCTTGAAGCCGAAGCTCGTATAACTGGAAATGTTTTTTGTGAAAGGTACGAAATGTGAGCAGGAGGAAATGGATCTGGGGGAAGAAAACATGTAAAAACATGAAGAGCGTTTCATGTCGGGTGGCGGCGTCTCCTCGACTTCAACCAAAACGTCTCAAAGTCAAAATGGCCGACGTGACCGTTCAGCCTTTCTAGCTGGATGACGACAAACTGTAGATTCCATCCTCTGGATACGTCATTTCATTTTGTTTTCCCGGGGGATATATTATGTTTGCTTGCTGTTTACATCAAGTACTTGAAAAATAGGTAGTATTAAAAGGTTTGCACAGTATACTGCACTTGTGTGTGTTGAGAGCATGATAAACACCAGTAGTGGGTGAAAAGGTGCTTCTTTTTTCTCCGTGGCCTTAGATACCCACCTGCTTAGTGTTTCCTGATCTTATTAGTCCTCGACTCGGGCACGGCCCTTTCACTTTCGGAGCCCAATAGTTGTTGTTGTCTTTTTTTTTTTCCAGTGATACCCAGCACCGCTCACTCTGCCGAGAACTGAGTCTTAGCGAGATAAAGAAAAAAGGAAAAAGGTGAAGAGGCTACAGCCGGGCTCGGGCAGACATTGCCTCGCTCAGCACTCGGCTCGCCTGAGCTGTTTGAAGAGAAGTGTTGAGAAATGAGGAGAGAGGGAGAGGGAGAGAGGTGGAAAGAGAGAGAGAGAGAGAGAGAGAACCCCTTTAGCTCTAGTTTCCTGCTCCGGCTTTGAAGCTGCTCTTTGATCTGAGTCAGTTGTGTGCACAGTGCGATCAGAAGATGGAAAGAAGAAGAAGAAAAACATCAAACTAACATGCAAGGAGAAATGTAGGATGAGGTGATGATTGACATGTCATGACTGTGTCTGGCCAGTAGGGGCAGAAGAAGGAAGGAGGAGTTGAAAAGGCACCTTCTCGCTCCCTAACCTCCTTATAAACTACACTAGGTACACAGCGGCGCAAATATACACAGTACACACACAAAACGAGCTTCTTCCTTTTGATTACGGTGTCTTCCCAATTTCAGCGTATAGAATTGTATCCTCCTCATACCTCACATTGCTTGTATGGAGTAATGCTTTTTATCATTTTTAACAGGACCTAAATGCCTTTTTCCTTTTTGCAAGGGATGAAAAAAGTATGTTTATTACAGTATTTCCAACCCTTACATGAGCTCCCCCCACCTATATTCATAATTGTGACGAATCAGAGGCACACAAATTGGTTGAAAGTGGCTTTGATTCTTTTCCTCTCAGAGATCATTCATATCAGGATGTTTCCTGTTGTCTCGTGTGAGATCCTCGCATGCATTTTTTAAAATTCTGCTTCGGTATTCCATATCGATCCACGCCATCGTTAGTCTCGCCCGTCTGTAAACATCTTGCATCACAGCTGAATGCACCTTTTTTGTTTGTGTGAAAGAGATTTTTTGTTGTTGTTGTTGCTTTGTTACCAGGTATAGCTTCGAGTCCATGCTGTACACTCATTTCTGAGAACGTTTTACATTTTTGTTTGGAATTGAAAAGAGCAAAAAAATTGTATAATCTTTCTGCGGCGCAGAATCCCAATTGACTGCCAGTTGTGTGAGTTCTGGATGGATTGTCATGAATAAACACAACCTCTTTTCAAGCGCGAGCTAATTGAAGATGCTTTTGCACTTTCGTCGCTCTCGGTGTGATGTGTTGCCGAGAAGACGGCGTTGTGGTTTTTTAGACTGGCACGTGTTATCCTTCTACAAAACAAAGCATTTAATCAGGTTTTTTGGTTTGCTTCGTGGCGTCGGACAGAGGAATTTAAAACCCTGATCAATGTATTACTCTCAAGTCGAAATATCACAAAGTATAAAACGAGTATCCTTCCATTTTACACACATTGTAAACAAACCCTTTGTAGACACTGGAGTTCTGTAAAATAGTAATTACTGGCGATGACGATGATGATGATAATAATAATGGCTGTCTGTTCTTCTTGTTTTATAAAAGTGTTGTGAAAATTGTAAGAAACTTAAAGTATTTAAAAAAGGTTGTTCTCTTGTTTTTTTATTTGCTTTGATTTTGTTATGATAATATATTATTGTGTACCTATTGTAAATATGAAGCACACCTATTTTGCAAGCCAAGGATTCAATTTGTACTGTTGTTATATATAAATAAACTTTGCTGGTTAAAAAATTGCATAGAGCCGAAATCCGCATTCGTGTCTTTTTGTTGCGCAACCACCCGATTTAAAAAAATCATAACCAGTTAGAAGCTAGTATATTGCACACTTTTATTTTAAAGTAATGTCATCAGAACATCATGTGTGTGTTTCATATGGAAGCCCTTTTCCGCCACAAAAAGAAATAGGACCAAAAAATTAGGACCAAAATTTTTTTTTTAAATAGGACCAAAAAAAAAATAGGCGATTTAAAAAAAAAAGAAGTCATTTTTCTTTTCTTTTTTGTCCTAATTTTTAGAAATAAAAAATGAGGACAATAAAAAAATAATAATAATTAATCGCCAATCTTTTTTTTGGGGGGTCCTCATTTATTTATTTATTTTTTGTCCAAATATTTATTATATATATATATATATATATATATATATATATATATATATATATATATATATATATATATATGTGTGTGTACAAAAAAAATATTTGCGATTAATTTTTTATTTTTTTTGTCCTCATTTTTTATTTTTTTGTGTGGCGGAAATGGGCTTCCATAGTTTAATGATTTATTTATCAAACATAATCTTAAAATTGAAGCAGTTTTGACTCAAATCAGGGAGTTAAACGATAAAATAAATACCCACAATCAGAAAGCAGATTGGGATCGGGCCTCCCGTCCATTGAGATGTGACTGACTGGTGCCTCCGAGGAGAAGCGGTACGACCTGCTGTTGCTGATGGCCGTGTTGATCAGCGGGCCAGACCTCCATGTGACCACGTTCCCGTTGTGTCCAACACACCTGCCCCTTTCATCTCTCGCAGTACGTTATTTGCCTCCCGTCTCTGCCTTCCCGCCTCACAGTTTGAAAAATCCTCTTTCCAATGGTGTCGCCAATTTCGGTCTCTGTCAGGCACAACACCCAAAACTGCCACAGCCTCTCTCTCTCTCTCCTTCGTTGATTTCTTCCTTCTATCCTTCCTTTTTTCCTTCCTTCGATTCCTTTGCCGGCTGCTAACGGAGTAGCCCGTGGCTATAACACGCTGAACCGCGGGCCGTTTGCCTCAATGCAGGTCTGTTCAGGCTGCAGGAGCTGCAGTCACATTAGGCTGCTAATGGAAGTGCGGGTCAGTGTTTAGCTGGAACAAAATGGCGCCGCGAGGTCATTGACGCCACAGCGGACGGTTGAGGATGACCACCAGAGGTACAAGCCCCAACGTGTGTCCAACTCTACGGATGCCTTTGGTATTTTATGAAAAGACAATACTATGAGTGGGCTGACTATAAAGACTTATTCATGTGGCACCCTGGACATTTTAAGGGCTAACATTGTTTAAGTTTACAAGTGTTACTGTTGCTTTGTGACGGGTGGACTCGCCTGTTGTGGCTGCGGGACAATACTCATTGTCGCCATTGGGTGGCAGTGGCGGGTGTTTATGTAACGGGCGCAGAAACTGTCTTAAACAAAGAAGTGACAGCCAAGAAGAGACGTCTACAGAGTCCTAACAGCTCGACATTTATTTGGGACTGTCTTTATATTTACAGGTGAGATTAGGTCCACAGGCATACATGTATTTGTGTCGAGTTCTGTCACGTTTATAGTGCCATGTTTTGATTGTTTAGTAAGCGTTTTGCTTGTTTAGTTAGTGATTTAGTGCTGAAACGGAAGACGGCTAACTGCGGCTAATTAGCAACGGATGCTACTCGCGCGCTAGCTGTTTCGCGCCAATGTAATGAGGCTAGTGACAGCTACAGTACTGAGTTAGCATAGGCTATTTATAGGTCCGGTTTGTTTACATTCACATTGTGGTTTTTGGCTGTTTTCATCGTACACATTTTGGCAACCACAAGAATAAAGGTGTCAAATATATTTAACTGATTGTGTATAGACAGAGAGAGGAGTGGTCATTCATACATGACATTATTCAAAAGGTGAGTTGACAGAAGAATGGAGTCCTGGTAAAAGGTAGACAATGCTTCTCAGCTTCCTATCGCAGCCAGTTATCGAGCAATATTTATTCTATATCTTGAGTCTCCTGGCCACCCCCTTGCTCCTATATTTCCTCCGGGGAAGGTCTAATCCCCGCTGCTTCTAATCCTGTACTGCTGAGACCAATTCAAATCCACGCGGGATTTAACGCCCTGTAATGCCTTTACAAGTATAGTTGCATAAAGCTGACATCCCATTCGTTCTGGGTAGGATTCTCAGCCTGGATTACAAGGCAAATTCTGAAATAATTACAGTAACGTGAGTTCGACGAAGACGACGCCAGGGGTGATTTCTGCTCTATTTTGAGGAATATTTATGTAAACCCCGCCACTCTGTTGGACCTCAGCGCTTCTCGTTCTGATACTGGCGCTTGGCGAACGTCTTGTTTTTCCCCCTTTTACCACTGTTCCAAGATCTTCTTCAGTGCTTTGGGGATTTGTAGCTCTCACCTGTCACTTTGTAGCCGTGTAATTGATAAGGAAGAAAAGTGTTATGTTACCCGTGTATTTTGGTGTTGGCAGAGTTGTACTTTTGTAGCCTGAAAAGCTCTCGTTCCCTGGGTTAGATTTATGGGAGACAACTCTAAACGTCCTTGAACAAACCCCCCGAGCTTCCTCCGATCAGTGCCTGTAAGGCGCTTCCCACCACGCTATGTGTGTATATATATATATATATATATATATATATATATATATATATATATATATTACCTGCACACCATTTATTATAAAGATCTATGGATGCAAGTCGTAGGCAATAACTTAAAGGTTGTGTTCAGAATCCGCTTTTCAAGGATAAGTCTGGGGATAGTCAGGGCTGTAGGGAAATGTTGAATCACTTCAGCATTGCAATATTGCGATATTGTGTTCTTCAAAAACACTGTATTGATTTTAAATTGATCGCTTACGTGCAAAGATGTGAGTCAGAGGCTCAGATTGATACTCTGATGTTGGATGTTAGAGGAACTGTGATGAATGCAAATCCCGTTACAAATTACAAAATTGAATGCATGTTGGGGCATTCAAATTGCAATATATCACCTTGTTGTATCACAATAAATACATTGAATCCTAACCCTTGGATAACATTGTATTGTTGAAGTCACACGTCTCCAATAAAATACTTGGAGAATGAGAAATTTACTTAATTTAAAACGGATCAATTGGATAATTATCATCCACATCGAGAGGTGCATACAAAAATTTTGTTTTTTTAAAAAAAATACCACTTTTGACGGAGGGACGACACAAGAAAGAGATGTGGGTGCATGGAGAGTGGTGTGGAAGTTGGTCGGAGGGAAAATTGCCAACGAATGTGAATCCAGGTGTCATAAACCTTCAGCACCGGCTCTATTTATAGTCTGGCTTCCCGTCGTCGGGCCTGTCACTCTCAGTCTGCTCCGCCGGCCCGCCGGCCTCTCTCTCTCATTAAAACCACAGCGCAACGCACGCCGGCCACGTCAGCGGGCGCTCTGCATAATTCACAGGTCAGAGACTCGTATAGCAGCATGTGTTTCACACACGCACACACACACACACACAGAGGCACAAGTCACACAGGAAATAGTGTGATTTTTCCAAAACAGCACACACATGAGGAAACAGGTGCATAACGAGACCCTGGATTCGTGCAAACACGCGTGCTCAAATATAAAAGGGGAACAGCTATTAATTAACTGCTTCACTCGTGCATATGGAAAGTCTCCCTCTGACAAGTTCTGCCACTTTTTCAGAGCCCCGTGACTGCTCCCGGATCAGCGGGCGAGGCTGACGATCGGAGGCCTTTCTGTGGGCGCGACGTGTCCCCTGCTCCCTGATATGCTAATGAGCCTCAACCAGCAGGCCCCGCTGACAGCCTCCCGTTGTGTGGCCTCATCTCTTTTCAGCACGGCGCAGCAAAAAAACAAAAGAGGTAGGAGAGTGGCGTCCATTCGACCCAGGTGCCCCCCCCCCCCCTCTCTCTCTCTCGGGCCCCGCCATACCAACTGTGCTTCTCCAAAAAAAAAGTGCAGGCGTAAGTATTTTTCTGCTATGCAAATACACAGGGACATTAAAATACAGAAGTGCACCCTAGAACAAGGTTGTGTTATGAATATGAAGTCATAGAACATACATAATTTGATTTTGTGTGTGTGTGTGTGCATCTACACTGTCTGTACCCACACACACACACACACAGTGACACACACTCAGCTTCCCTGCTGCTTTCAGGCACAGGGTGCAGGTGAGAACCGCTTGCCAAATTTCCCTAGCTGAAGCACTCGTTTGCATATGCAGATGTTAATTACCACTGGAGCTTGTATGGGCCAATCAGCATGCTGCTGGAACAGCTTGTGCATCCCTCCCCCCCCCAACCCCCCTACAGGTCGCCGTTTCCACAGTTACTCCCCCGGCTGATAATAAAGATAATCACCTCCGATTTTCCTTCATGGCTCATTTTCTCCCGCTCGCTTCTGAAAGAGGCCAGAGCGCCGCTGTCTGATTTTCCACGCTGAGCTCTTATCGGCGCGCCGGGGCCGAGGACTGGGGGGGCGGAGAGGTGGAGGAGGGGGCCAAGTCGACACACCACCTGCCACACGCTCACCAGAGGGGACAGATTTCGTTCAGTCAGGGTCTCCGATACGGACGGGGTAATGAGCGCAAGATCATCCATCCGGTGTGGTGTAATCGCGGTTGGAATAAAGTCCTGCTGGATGAGAGCGGGGTCAGATCAGATGAGATCAGGTGCTGGTTGTTATCACACAGATTGACAGGGGTGGGGGAAGAGGGGCGAAAGTAGGTTTTTCAAAAACTTGACATTAAGACAGGGGTCCACAAAAATCAATAGATAATAATCAGAATAAGAAGGCCTATAATCAGAAGGCCTTCTTTCATGGAAGTTAAAATGTGATGAATCAGGATATTTAACACTGTGTGTGTATGTTTAAAACGTTACTGCGCTTTTAATCTCCCTTTAACATAATCTGTTCTCACTGAACATGTTGCACACTGTCTATATATCAGGTGATAGCACCTTATCGCAACCCATCTGTTCATGGGCCCACACAATAGATCCAATCCACTGTCTGTCTGTCTCCCCCCGACACACACACACACACACACACACACACACTCTCCCTCCTCGTGCTCCCTTGAATCCATTGTCCAGATAGAAACGTGCCTGGGATTGCAAGGGCTCGCTTTTCGGCACACTTCTTTGAGAATTATTTAAGGCTTAGGAGTTTCTGTGAAATGAATATTTGATGCGGAGGACCCGAGCGTCTCCCGGCGAGCCCAAAGCAACACTTCAGAAGGTGTATAGCTACCTGCTTCAAAACACACACACACACACAACCTCATCCACTCATCACCATATCCACACACAAAAAAAAAACACTCCAGATGGGTTATGGCGGGTTATTGAATGAAAGGGTCTCCATCATACAGTCTGGAGGCTAACTGATGTGACTGTGGGTGCATGATGTTCTTTTGTTGGCCGTCTTCACCTCCACATTGGTTTAGTTCAGCTTCTCTTCAAGGTCCTTCATGATAATACGGCTGATTCCTTATATTTTGGCCTTCATTGCACATGTTCTCACATTTTCAGCCCCATTGTATGGCATGTTGACGATTCCACGGCATGGCATTAGTCAACTGCAGATGTTTTCTATGAGAAGAATTGGGTAAATGCAACACATGATGGATGCGTTTAGTTTTTCTTGTTGCCACAAGAGTGCAGAGTCGAGTCATTCAGGAATCTATCGTCCCCTTTGTGAGAGAGATGGGATGGTTTTTAAAAAGCCTGATCCTGTAGTGCCATCTCATGGTTTGCTGGGTGAAATATAGCTTTCCCTTGTAACATTAAGCACGCCTGTTCAGGAAAAAGTAAATAAAAACATTGAATTAGGAGCCTGCAACTGTTAGCACCTGTTTTTCGGTAAGATAAATTCATTCATATCCTTGTAAAAGTACTTACAAATACAAATGTTTAACATGTGTTTCAGCAAAGCTGTATTTGAATATAATATCAATCAATACACCTGGCGAGAATTACCACTTTTTTTTTTTTTTAACCGACGGACCGCTGTTCCCACCGACAGTTTGACTCATGTGGAAGCGCTCGTGAGATGAATTGAACAGATACCTGCAACGAGAGCCATCTGGGCCGCCAGCGCTCCGATGAATTAATCCCACAGACCTAATCTGGCCGTGTGTGTCCAGAACACACACCGTTCATTATGTATTTACAGGATGCCAACACTACGACGGGGCTCTCTGGTCTGGTGGTTATATGTGGTCCCCTCTTAGGTGTGATGGAGGAAAGAAGAAGATAAAATAAATAATCGTTTTCTAAACATGAATAGTGGCAATGGTAAAAGTCTTTTATTTATTATTGCTTTTGTTTCTCCCTCTTTGTCTATTGAGGCAAATTAACATCAGATTAGTGATATAACCAGCACATTAAAGACCCATAAATGATTACTTATTATAATTGCAAAATCTGGAGTTACACATTAAAACATATGGAGCTGTAAAATATGAGTTCTTAAAAGCCTTTTTGAAGTGCTTAATGCATTGCTCTCATTCTCTGCAAGTGCCTGCATCAATATGCATAACTCTTAATAGATATACACTCCAGAGGAAATCTGGATTGGGGATTTTAAAGCTCCTGAGGTTATGACTGAGAATCTGTGAGACCCAAAGCACACACAACCTTCACAACCCTCTCAACCTTGAACATAAATCACTTCAAGATGTCTACCGGAGCCAACCAATCACAGCCAATTAGGGCTCGTTACAGGCCTGTGGAGTTTGCCCTTTTTCAACAACAACAAAAAAAACGAGGTAAAGGACTCGAGGAAGCTGGGGGACGGAGAGAGACAGAAAGAGAGATGGAGAGAGAAAGAGTGGATGTCTATGTTTGTTTATTAAGATGCTCTCCTCTGAACTGGGATTTCCCCAAAGTGCTGCAGTTGTCGACTAACTTTCCGTGCTTGTGTTGCGTTCCCGACTGAGAGTTTGCATGATCGTCCGCTCGTGAAAGTCAACGTGCGTGCTCTGCGCGCTGGGCGGGGTCGACCGTGGAATTGATTTTTATGAACAATAAGTTGTGCGCTCCCTGCAGAGGGGGAGTGCCGAAGACGAACATCTGTATGGGATCAAGGCAGTGGGAGAGTTAAAGATGGAGGGGGGAGAAAGGGAGGGGGAGGACTTTTTGGCAGTGGGTTCTGTGTTTTGGAAAAGTGCAACAACGCAGACTATTCAATCAATAAAGCAATAAGGTCATGCGCATATTGTAAGTCAACAAGGAAGAAAGGGAACGTTTCTTCAGCTCAACACAAGATTGTCAAGGCGTTGTATCAAATATTTAGTTTGTTGTTGTTCCTGCAGGACATATTAAACAGTACTGTGTGTAAATTGTGTTTACACACAGAAACATTCTTTGGGTTTTACAGAACATGATGTAATAAGAAAAGAGGTTGAGGAGGCCTCACTTATATTAACTGTTTAACTGTTTCGTCTCTTTTGCGCTACAGGACTTGTGAGCGGTGTGGAGATGACATGTTGATGGCGTCATGTCCCGTAAGATGTTGTGTTGTTGTGTTGTGTTTCTGTTTAGTGGGTCACGTCTCTGTCCTTTGTACATCTGTGCAATGTGCGATGCTGAAGTCGGTGCTGTTCGGAGACGCAAAAAACAATCGGCCTGTTCCGAACAGGCACGTGCCACAAAGAGCCACGCCCACAAAGAGACACACCCCAAAGAGACACGCCCACAAGAGACACGCCCACAAGAGACCCCCCCCCCCCCCAAAAAAAAGACACGCCCCTAAGAGACACGCCCACAAAGAGACACACCCCAAAGAGACACGCCCACAAGAGACACACCCACAAAGAGACACGCCCACAAAGAGACACACCCCAAAGAGACACGCACACAAGAGACACGCCCCAAGAGAGACACCCCCAAATAGTCACCCACCAAACAGCCACGCCCCAAAGAGCCACGCCCCCAAAGAGACCCCTAAAGAGCCACGCCTCATAAGAGATACCCCGTAAAGAGCCACACCCCCAAACAGCCACGCCCCAAACAGCCACTGCATTAGTTCTTTAATACTTTAATATGTCCTAAAATGCTTTAACTGATCGCTGCACGATTCCATTTCCCCATAACAAAACATATCTTCATCGTTCAGACTCTTGCACCCCCTCAGACCACCAGGCAGACGCCTGTGCTCAACATTGATGAACTCCAGAGTAATCAGCGCAGGTCTTTCCGTGTTGCTCTTTCCACCAAGCTCCCTTCGCGGCGCTGCCTCTTCATTGTGGTGTGGAAACAGTCGTCCAGGTCTGTCCCGCTTCACACGGCCTTATGTAACACACACGGAAAGCAGGGCATCGAGATAGCGCAAGCTGCAGGGTGACGGGTGAATATAAATACATTTCCAGTTTGTATTTCACTGGTCTGGGGTCGGGAGGAGGTCAGCAGGATGCTCAGGGAGGAGAGGAACCAATCAGACACCGGCAGTGTCATGCCGTTGTTTCCTCCGCTCCATTGGTCAAATCCTTCATGATATATATCCGTGTCTGGGAAGTCTTTCTGCAATCGCCCTCCTCATCCACGCTGATGAAAAAGAAAAGCAGGAAAGCCCGTCAACTTCCAGGAATGTTTGTTTTCAAAACAAATTGATTTTACGTTTGGTGGCATAGTCATGAAGTGTCATATTGAGCTCTTTCTATTGGCATAATGTCATTGCATTAGCGCCGCAATTGCCCAATTTAAAACACGGGGATTTAACAATGTAAGCAACAGCCAGACGCAGAATGAATATACATTAATAAAGGTCATAAGACTCCATGCAATTATTTTTTTAGATTTCGTGGCAGCCAATGTCAAAAATAAACCTCATTGTATTTTGGATATTTGGAGAAGAAACATACCGAAGGAAGAAAAACAACCAAACGCCCTGGGCCGAGGGTCAGATGAGGGGAAATACGGTCACCACCAGGACTATTATTGGGAAAATTCACTTTAGCCTCCGAATCTCTTGCAGTGTTTCTCAAATTAATGCAATAAAAGAAAACGTTTTTTAATGTAATCAAGATTACTCACTCATTCATGCCTGTACTGTCACATGCTCTTATGATGGAGGCGTCCAACTAGAATCCATCTGACTCACAAAACACCAAAAGTCTCCCAACGAAACTAGAACCAAACAGGTCCCCGAGGGTCACACACACCTTGTGCCCGAGCCTCGTGACAGCCAATGCACACACACACAAACACACACACACACACACACACACACACACACACACACACACGCACACACTTGACAAAGACTCTTTGTGCAAATAAACCAAAATATGTCAAATGTTAAGATAGGGAGAGTGACTAAAGGGAGGGAGGAAGGGAGTAAAAGATAAGTTGAATCCGTCAGAAATCCTCCCCTGCCAGGTTTACTAATCAGCTGCAGACACACACACACACACACACACACACACACACATCCCTCACATTCAAACAAGTGTTAACCGCTCTGTGCAAATATGATCCTCCACCAACAAACCTCATGCCATTGTAGAAGTTGTAAGAGATTTGAAGAATATGCAAATATATACACATATTTGTAATACTCTGTCAAGATTCCTCGCTTATTGAGGTCCATTACATTATTCTCCTTCATAATGCTTTTATAACAGTGTAATAATGACTAGACTCTGGCAATAGTTTGTCTTTATGTTTGTGTTAAGAGAGAGATACTTCTATAAAATAGTGTTGTTGTTGTTTTTTACACAAAGATGTTTTATGTTAAGTAACATTATGCAAATGTAAGATGTTCTTATTCGGTACGTACATTTTCGGAAGAGACTTCCAAAGTATTATTTGTTTACCAAATCAGAGTCTCAAAGGTCTCTTTTCACCACTAAATAAAACCAATAGACATATACAAATTGTCATGATTATAGGAATAAAATATATAAAACAACCGTCTGTGTTTGCTACGTCGCAACATTACAGACGTTGTGGATTTGCTCCCGTTGTCTTCATTGTGAATGTGATTTCAAGGCCTTTCTTTCACAAACTTCACCACGCCTCTTGTCTGAAACATGCAGGGTGAGTAGCAGCAGAGCCCGCTCGCCAGACGAGAACCTTATCTTGGCTCGATTCGGCCCCCATATGGTTGCATTGTTTGACAAGCGAGTCTCCAGGCGGTCCTCAGAAACCCCAGCGCAGTGCTTCCAGATGTGGCCTGGCCCGACTCCCCTGGAACGGCCCATCTCAGCGTGAACATTACCGGCGATCACACCCTGGTAACGCACCGCACATCGACGCCGCTTTAGTGTAATTAATGCTGTGATGACGTCAGCGCGCGCGTGTGTGTCTTACGGCATTTCTTAAAAAGCATGAGCACTGTACATGCGAGTGTGTGTGTGTGTGTGTACTTGTGCAGTTCAATGGATGACTCACTCTACTGTTAGTCATTTGTCCAGGGACGCAGGAAAAAAAAAAGCAGGGGCCGAGCGTTCTGTCTGCTTTTGCAGGCCTCTCAGAAACGTACACAACATGTAGGCAGCAGAAGGAGCGCTTCCTGTTTACCAGGTGCATCTTTTTTTTAAAAAAAGACATGCTCAACTTCTGAAAACTTCTTAAAAATCCTGTCAAAGTCAAGCTGAAGCCTGCAGATATTTCCAATGTGTGTTCACAGTAGCGCTTAAACCATAATGTACTTTCTCTTCATAGACCAACGAGTGGAAGCGCCCGTTATTTGTCCCGCCACGACTGAAGCGTCCTCTGACGTCCAACCACAGTCTCCACATTGCGAGAAAAAACAGTTACAACACAAACAGGTATTTCCTCCACATTTTTTCGCCAGGAAACACAACCGCACTAAAGATAAAGCTCAACAGGATGTCACCCGCGAACATCTGGTTCTGGTGCTGGCTGCACACACACACACACACACACACACACACACACATACACAGCGACAAGGGAGGACGTAGGGACGGTTGCATTGGGGGGGAATCGGTTAGAAGCAGGCAGTTAGAAGAAAAAAAGGGGGTGTGGAAATAGCAGAAAGAGAGCGGGGCCATATAAAGAGCAACAGAACACAAGCCAGGCTTTATCCTGCCGAACTGTCCCGCTCACTTAGACCTCACAGGAAACTCCCTGCTCCCCCCCGGCCCTCACACACTCACTCATTATCACACACACACACACACACACACAGTCCCACCGGCTGACCAGAGAGAGAGGAGGATGGCTGCGTCCACGTGGAGAAGGATGGCCGGAGCTCTGCTGCTCTGCGCTCTCATGCTCAGCAGTGAGTAATCTTATAATTGTCCATAATCTCCTTTTGCAGCTCCAATATTCCCTCTCTTCTTCCAATCGTATTCATCCAGTGTTGTGTTGCCGCTGTTTCCTTCTGTGAGTCTTAACATTCTGTTTCCCGTCATGCTGTATTGTGCATCAACGGCGGCTTTTTTACACGCAAGTTTTTTGCTTTGATGTGTTCTGCCATGAGGTTTGCGCGCAGATGCAAAGAGGCATGGTTAGCTACGGGGCGGCTGCAGACACAAAGGGGATTGCTCAGGAGTGGAAAAGTTGCAGTTAAGCATAGTGCTTTACATCCTGCAGTGCGTCCGGGTGGAGCTGTTTTGAAGGGATTTATGTATTTTTTATGTAAAAAATCAGTTTGGTCTCATCTGTTGCACGTGCTCGACTGTGTGTGTGTGTTTGTGTGTGTGTCTGCGTGCAAATGTGTGTGGACGCACTCCAAGTCAGGCTGAGGCCCGACGCTAATTGCAAAGAGGGCGATGTATGGCGTTGCGCTTCAGCTATGGGCACGGGGGCGGGAGGTATGTTTGGGGTGACCTTGGCGTGTAGAGGAGTGTTCCAGACGGATGAAAATAATTAAGAGTTTACTTTTAACGGGGGGGAAAGAAAAAATCATGAGATGGCGGAACGTGCTGAGTAGTTTGCACAATAAAAGGGAACACGACATACTGTCTGCATCAGCAGTTTAACACATGGTAATTAGATTTACATGCAAATCTAATTATTCTGGGCACACCCTGCTGAGAAATGCAAGCTTACATATGATACAGCGACAATGTCTTTAGTCGCAACTCATAATCAAGCGCGGATTTGTATGAATTGCTTTTGATGATTGGAATAAAACCTTATCTTGTTATTTCTATAATTAGGATTTTGGTGTCAGTGAACGTGATTAGCTTGAAATGGGATCTCAAACGTCTCTGTTTTAGGTTCGAGCAGACAGCTTCTGCTGCAGGAATATCGCACAGGTGTCGTCTCAAGTCTGCTGACCCATATTTGATCCTTCGCCACATCCAACAGGAGTCCACCGATCACACCGACCTGCCACATTGTGGACACTCGTGTCCAACTGACGACGAGGTGCTGAGTTTAGAGGCTCCAAAAATAAAGAAAGAAAGGGAAAACCTCTCACTTAAATATATGCAACGGTTTATTACCACTTTTATTACTCCGATCTACATCATCTACATCCTGTCGTTGTGCCGATCGCCTGCATTCTTGTGTGTCCGAGTCACAAGAGACAGTCTGTCTCAACCGATGTCACTGCAGCGGTACATGCGTCATTATTCATTCAAAGACACAAACCATTTTTTTGAACGTTTCTCGCTCCATTGTGGCCGTGTCGGCGTGCACAAAGAAGACTCTCTGTCAAGTCACTCCGTCCTGACACATGCGGAGGCGCTCCGCTGCACAGTTCCTCCTCAGGGTGGACTTGTCTGGTGCTGTTGGAGGTTTATTAGTCAGATTTTTTATGGCAGTGATGTCATGAGGCCCCAGAAGAGGGGAATGGGTGTGGCAGCTGATCTCAGGTCATATTTAACCATGTTTTCTAATATTTCTGCAAAACAGAGGAGAGCCTTGACTATTACCTTGTTTCTCTTTGCCTGGCATTTGGAAACCAACCTCGTTATTGTAAGACATAAGATGAGATAAGATAATCCTTTATTAGTCCCTCAGTGAGGAAATTACAGGATTACAGCAGTACTCACAAGTAAATAAAGATAAAAATCAAGTGATATAAATACACAGTAGAAAGGTAGGAAAACAGATTAATAGTGAGAAGAATATTAAATATACAGATGGAATAAAAATGTGTATAAAAGTACTCAAACATACTTAAAAATGTGTATAAACGTACTTGAACATACTTAAAAATGTGTATAAACGGACTTCAACATACTTGAAAGTGTGTATAAAAGTACTTGAACATCCTTAAACGTAATGGATGTAATACATGTGTATGGACTCAGGCGGAAAAAGTATTATTTATGTAGTAATCATGAGTCAAAGACATTGTGGCATCACAATATGAACTATGCAGATTCTGCAGGCTGCAAAACTGAGTTAATAACACGAGCATCTGGTGAACCTCTCGGTGTAGATGTGAAGGTTAAAACACAGATTTATGCAGCAAGCGAGGCAAGATGGAGCCTTTGATGCACTTGAGTATTGAGTGTGTTTGACTTTGTTAATCAGAGCAAACGTCCTCGCCGTGTGGACGAGCTCGCCGTCGTCCAGAGTCTCCGGCAAACAGATTACGTCTGTGCTCTCGCTTCTCACGGCTGTCAGCTAGTAGCTATGCAGCCGTGCAAATATGCAGTGCAGAAACGGGGCATGGACTGTGATGTTGGATGATGTCATTCATCGCCTCTTGGAGTATGTTTTGAAGATTTCTTTTTTTTGGGAGGGGGGGGGGGGGGGCCAAGCTTCAAATCTGCCGTGGAAAAAAGGGGGAAAAACATAAAACATAAGCGTCTCGCTCATTTCAGGTTGTCATCTACGATGAAGCGTTTCTGTCTCTAACGCAGGGCCTCGGGCCAAGATGAATGAGTCGGTCCGTGCGTGTTCGTCTGTGCTTATTAAGCCATCAATGCTCAGTAGATATGCTTTGTGTAACACACACACACACACACACAAGTGGCCTTCACTGAGCCTCAAGATGGCGTGAACTGAACTGATTGACCACAAAAGGAAGAATAGACACAATAACTCACGGACGGCTGGGTGAAAATGTGAAAATGCGAGAGAGAAAATGTCCGGATTAAACACATATCTGTCTGCGCAGAAATGCACAAGACTTTGTGTCTCAGCGTTCGCCCTGCCAATGTAAACAAGGGCAGAATATTGCCACTCTCTCTCTCACTCTCTCTCTCTCTTTTTCTCTCATGGCTGCCGGCTATCGACCAGCATTCCTTCAGTCCCAAGTCGCAAAATGGATTCACGTCATCTGCCGGTGGGTGTGGGTCTCGTTATATAAGCGTTTGGCAGATAGTGGTCTTATGTCAGGCTAGGGCGTGTGTGTGTGTGTGTATGTGTGTGTGTGTGTCCACTCGGGCCCAAAGTTATGGCTCCGGAGCCACGTGAGCTCGCACACAGTAATTAAACCTGGAGCCTCTGTGTTTTGTCAGACTGCCAATTAGCTTCAGCGATTTCTTCTACACGCGAGCGCGTCGGGTCGGACCACAGCTGAAGCCGTTAAACTGTTCTACAACGAACGCGGCCGTCGTCGTCGTCCGCTCGCTCTCATCAGATAATCAGCATAACGAGGGGAGGGCATTATCTTTATTTACCTCTGGAAACCTTCCTGCGCCCATTTTAAGTCCCAGGGTGCCCCATTCAGACAATCTTTTGGCATAAAATACGTCATTTCTCTTTTTTTTTTAACCGAACGACAGAGTTTTTTTGACAGAAACTCCTTCCTAACAGGCCAAGGCTTTGTTTTATTGTGATTTTTGTTGCAGATTCTGATTCTTTAGGTACTAATCTTTCCATGAAGATGTCTTATTGACGCTCTAGGAGGCATTTTTAGTGATTCTGGCTCATATCATGCTGGATGTTCATAGTTGCTGATATAGTTTTTTCTCCCAAGACTTTGCTGAACAAATACATACAATAAGCACAAGTATTGAAATTAATTTGGGGTTCCTACGCAGGAGAAGAAGGAGGTCTGGAGGCAAAATTGGTTCCACAGTTTTCAACGGGTTAAAGAGCTTCTCCAAAGATAACACATGAACGATAAGAAAAACAAAACCCCTGTCGCCGCGAACAAACGATCTGCCCAGAAAAAAAGGAGCCGACTTTGAGAAATAGATCATCGAGCAACAATATTTACGCAGTGAAACAATTTTTAATGAAAAGCAGACGCTACGTTAGCGTTCAAACCTTCCTGTTCCAATTACTGCTGTTTCTAGTGAGCTTATTGTTCCTCGTTCCCTCGGCACCCTGCTGCAATTTTACAGCTGTTTAGTTTTTACCAGCATGAATGGTCGGGGGCTCTCCACCCTCTCCAACTCTCCACCCCTCTCCTCCTGTTTCTCCTTCATTTTCAGACCATAAAAATTGGCGGGACAAGCCAGAGAAATACCAGATATCACTGATCTGATTAAAAAAAAACAGCCACATGCGCACAACATGTCCGCGGCTAATGAGCGAGCCCGATGATTATTGTGTGAAATACACAAAACAAGAAACCTGTGAGCGCTCTCTGCTTCTTGTGTCATCGCTGCCTTTATCCTACTTAAGTAAAAGTGAAAAGTACTTACTTTTAAGTACTATTTGACACACACAAATGCACACTCTGCTGTCCTTGGAGCTGATAGAGCTACCTGATTGGTTTAAACTTTGAAAACAGCAACACAATCCAACATTTGGCATTCATAAAATGTAACGAATAACATATTGTAGAAATGTAGTGGAGTAAAAGTATTGATGATAGCTGCAAAATGTAACAGTAAAAGTAAAAAGTACGCACTATTACTTTTACTTAAGTAAAGTACAGATACGTAAAAATGTACTTAAGTACGGTAACGAAGTAAAAACTGGGAAAAGCTTTGTTATAGCAGTCTGTTAGCGGGTATCAAGTCACAGCAAAGACCAACGTGAATTGTCATGTTTAATCTTTATTCAAATACGTGAATCCAGCTAGCTCAATGTGACATTTACAAATCTTACTGTACACTGTAAAAAGCGCACTGTGAAATTGACTGGCAGCCATTGACAAGTAACTTACTGTAAAAACAAACACAGTATATAGTATACTGTCATTTTCTACAGTACTTTCTTGGTGCAATGATTTTTTTTTACAGTATTTTCTTGGTTACTGTGATTTTACCACATTACTACAGTGTTTTTATTCTTCTTTTTTACAGTAAAGCTTTGACGACTGTAATATTTGAATGAATACACAGTATTTTACTGGGAAATAGTTTACAATAGGTTACTGCTCACTAACACAGTAAATTTCACAGGCGTTTGTTTTTTACAGTGTAGCACAGACATGGCCGCCCTATACTCTGCCTCTTATTGCCTTCCTCTGCAGGGCAGGTCATGCGTTTGCCAAAGCATGATTTATAATTTATCTTACTGCGCAAATACAACTCTCAACGGACACGAGGAAGAAGAAAGGAAGCAAGATGACTTACACCTTTCGCTGCTTCCATCATCAGACCTGGAGAGAAGAAAAAAATCAATGTTTTAATTATTTTTTATTGTGCAAATGAGTTTCTAGATTTACTAGCCCGATGTGGCATTCCACTCGCCCCGGGCAAAGCTGGTAATCCTAATTGTTTCTTGAGCCCGAGTGTATGTTGGCAGGGCTGTATTTATGGAGGGATGTACTGTTAACCTCTGAGGCAATTTAATGAGCTTTGGCAGAGACCTTTTGACTGCCGGAAAATGCTCCTGATAATGAATGTTTGGTAAAAAAAAAAGGTATGCCGGTGAAGCTTAATGCTTCCTAATTGAAAACACAAGACCCGTTTGGACCAGTCATTTGTTTTGTGTGTGTGTAAACTCTGTTTCTGTGCACATTTTACTGCAGTATAATCTGGACGGCGCTCACGTTCATGCTATTCTCAATCTTCCCCTCCCACTTTTGGCTCCTTATAGCCTCAATCGTATCGAAGCCACATTGCGCGGGGCCATAGGTTTCGATATCTTTTCACAACCCCGCCCTCCCACACACGGTCTCATGTAAAAACAGCAGCTGGAATCCGTCCATGCACATCTGCTCCTGCAGCCCGGTGCCGGTTCTGATACAGAGCGGGGAGCAGCTGGTGTTTCCTCGTCGCTAATCCGCGAAACAAAAAAAAATGGACGGATTGTTTTGGAAACAGGTTTTTAAGTTTTCACTGCACTGCTGAAACTATTTTAATGAGTAAATTAGAGGTTGAATCAAAACAAGGGTCAGTAGCTGCTGTCAATCATAACGTGACCTTTTTATTCTCTGCTTTTCATCCCTCCGTCTTTTTGGTTTTACAAACCCTGAAGGAAACGCAAATGTCAGAGTAACATGTTCAATACATTAAGCCACGATGATGCAGAGTGCTGCACACCCGTGTGTGTGTGTGTGTGTGTTATCCGTAAACCCCGTGTTCACCTCGACAGGTCGAAGAGGTCACTGCACGCCGTGCGCCGAGACAGCCACTTCCTGTCCTAACATGTGCACGGATAACATTCCAACCCCTGTTGTTAATTCCTTTTTAATTTTTTTTATTTTCTTAAAAACACCAGGGGCGTCAGCAGGGCGGAAAAGTAAACGCTTGCCACCCATCTGTGGGGGAAACCAAAATAGTTCTCACGTTCGGGGGCGCGCACCGCGTGTTCCTGCGTTATTTCTTTTTCTTTTTGGATTGTCGCTGCAGAAAGTAGGAGTGAAGTGGACTTTGTGTGGTTTTCAAGGTTTTTTTTATTTGATTGCACAGCCTGAGGAGTTGGAAAATGTGTTATTTGTGGTGAGCTGTGAGCTGACATTATTACCTGAAAGATATTGTTACTGTGATTGTAGAACTGTTGCCTGAAGGCCGACAAAGCATCGTGACTCATCTGTTGCTGAAATGTGAGGATTTGCTCTTGTTTCTTAAGGATAAGGATTAAGATGAGGATTGTCATTGTAAAAAAAAACTAATTAAGTTTGCAACAAAAACTTAGGACATCAGTAACAGATAAAAACATGTATAACATGTCTGAAAACATGTATTAAAACATGTATAACATGTATAAAAGCATGTATAACATGTATAAAAACCTATATAACAAGAATAAAAGCATGTATACCATGTATAATAACATGTATAAAAACATGTATAACATGTATAGAAACAGGACATCCTAATTTAAAATGAGACATTTAAAAATGAGATAAAACATAAAACACAGGCATCAATGGTTTTAAAGTGCAAAAGTGACGCGTTAAAGTCTATTTAACTCTAATTGTTTGATTTCAAAGAGCCAAAGTGTCGCATTTCCAAGGATCAATTTACCGAAATGAAAAAATTATTCATTACTCAGTTTGAATGGGAAGTCTTGGAAAGGAAGGAGCGAACAGAATGAGTCCGAAAACGTGGCCAGTTGTAAGTCTTTTACACTCTTTTACACAGGTTTAATTAAGCATGTCTTGTATGTGAGTCTCAGAAAAGTTCCCAAGTGAAACTGCCCTGACATTTCTCCTGCTCGGGAATGAAATGAACAGACTAGCGGGGGAGATCTCAGGCTCTTTCGTGGACATCTGGATGCAGCGGTCATGGAGAAGTGAGGCAGGGGAGGGTGTGGCCCGTAGTGACAGCCAAGGTGTCGTCTCTGTGGTCTGGGTGGAGGTCAAATGCAAGATTTAGAGCTTGAAGCTTCCCCCCCTCCCCCTTTACGTCCCCATGATGTCAGACAGCGCACAGCCCCTCTGACAGTACAGTACATTATTCAGGGAGGGAAAGAGCTCCCTCGGGACACCGACTGCAGCTGCTCGCCGCTGCTCGTACCCTCCGACTGCACCCGTTTAATCAGGTGTGACTGTGTTTGTTTCTGCTGCTCTTCCCCACCCTAAATCTGGCAGGAAGTAACAAATGGCAGTCAGGATGGCTCAGGGAGAGAATGGGGGAAAAAGGCTGTGACAAATGAGTAATTCAGGGACATGGCGAGTGACTGAGTATGGGACCCGCTAGCGCTACTCAAATGATACCAACCCTTTATCTAAAGTGCACAAAAACACACAATCTGTCTGGCTGCAGCAGCGTGTAGCTGAAACATAGCGCAGGGTGATAAAAGGCCGGCAGAGCATCGTGTGCAGTTAACAGTCCACTCGTGCACTCTGTGCTAGCTGAAGGTGAGCTAACATTAGCTCTCTACTGCTGAATGATCATTAAATTGGTCTTCATTTGTCAAATGTATCTTGCTGAGGAAAATGTGTAAGTTAGGATAATAGACTTGTGTTTGCCACAGAGATTGTTTTCTGCAATAATCTATATAATCCAATGGGAAAATCCCTTTTCAAGGGAACTATTGCAACACTAGCATCCAATACATCATCCTTGCACCACTCGATATAATCTTTACCCTCACAAGAACTTATTAGGTGATAATATATGGATTGTTATGGCTTCATACTCAGCTTTTTTGGACCGCAAAACACAAATGTGTGAACACAAAACAAACATAACATGCTAATATCATCATTTCAGACACATGCAGTCCCTCCACAGCATGCGATGCACTCTGCACTTTCTCCAGCTGTGTGATTGTTGTGCTCATGAACTTATGAGGGAGTGTCTGTAAGTGTTGAAGAGGGAGTTGGAGGGCTTTTCCCCAGTGAGGAGGAGGAGGAGGAAGAGGAGGGTTGAAAGGCGGTTGTCTGGCAGGAAACATAACCTAATGTAAAAAAAAAAAAGCGTAGCTTTCAAAACAACTTCATTATATGAATTGATGATGAAACACAGTCTCCTCTTCCACCTTATCATCTCTCTTCCCGGCTCTCTCCCGAGTCTGAACGCCGTGGAAATGTATAGTCCACCAACTGACTGAGAGCTAAACCCCTGAAACACTCCCGTCTCCACTTATTTCATCACTGTCCTTTGTGTATACATCAGTCCAACCACAGCCGTGAGTGCTCGTCAGATAGTCAGAATGCTTTTATGCTTTTTATCTTCATTCCCATTTCTCTCCTTACTGAACAGAAACAAGCTAAATTCACGTAAAATGCAAGAGACCCTCCTGGTAAACTACATATAATATTCCATTTGTAAAATTCTTGACAATCATCTAAAGGATTAGGCTTGTTTTATGTGTGATATTAATATGTATAGAAGGCCACTGAGTTTAGGAGTTCCCTGTGAAGTATGAAGTACATCGGGTCGGCTTACACGCTAGCATCTCGTTAGCTGCAGCACATTCCAGCAGCATGTCAACAATCACCATTGTGGTCCCGTAAATCTTCAGGGAAACAAACTTGCAAGTGGCTTTGTGTTGCTGTCAGCAGACATGTTGCTGCGAGGCGCTTGAAGCGTCCGCCATAATCCACTTGTTAGCGATATATCTGTCTTTGTGTGCAGCCTTTATAATTGCAGTGGATTTGTCCGACCACAAGCGAACAAAGAATGCTGCGTCTGAACTGCCACTCAGCGTCGTTCTCTCTCTTTAAACTCTGATTTAGTTTCTTTGCATTTAGGATGGCTACACACACACACACCGCACACCACACACACCACACACCACACACACCACGTCAAAGACTGGAACACCCAGACTGAAAGCTTCAATGAGGGAGAGCCGCGGCAGGAAATCCACTTGATGTCGCGCGGCAGTGAAGATCAGAACTGAACCCGGAGGTTGCGTATGTCTGCAGCCTCGGTTCTCTGAGCCCATTAAAAACCCTCTGGAGAGACTCTTGTGTTTACGCAGTAGGAGTGTTATGGATGTTTCTCTGTGTTTGTGTCGAGACTGGAGGTCCGAAGGCTCCGTGTTGATGTCGCGGGGCCCGGCTGAAAAACACGAGGATATTTCTCACACGGCCGTCTGATGTGGTTCGGTCCACAGTGGAGTAGTGGAACGTAGTGCAGAGTTTCATCATGTGACATTTTAAAAGCAGTGGTTCTCAAACTTGCGACCCTCTAGTGGGGCGCGGAGGTATTACACAGAGCCCGATCCATAGACAGTGTTGTACATATATAATATATAATGATGCAACTCTACCTTTTGTTTGGGGCGCTAACATTCCCACAAGGAGCTTGGAACTTATTCCAGAGTGTGTCAAAAGTTAGTCATGTTTATGGGGTTGCAAGCACACAAAACATGTAAATTCACCTCATTATTATAAATGTTTAATGACCTAAATAACAGTAGCGCACCAAAAACATGTTTCCTCTGATTGCAGCATAGTTTTTGGTTCGACATTGGACTGTAAACCCACTGCATTGGTCTCCTTCGTGTCGGATGACATGGATTACATATCTGTTAGCCTCGTTAGCCTCAGATGCTAACCAAAACAATCAGTTGTCTCTGTTTGATTGGCAGCGTGCACTCTGATTGGACCTTAACACGTATTAGTGGGCTACTTCAGTTTTGCTTCACATAATTTAGATGCTATTGACAGATACTTCAAAGGCATCAATACATATTTTAAGGATATTTATGTGTTTTTATCCGTTTGGCATCTTTAAAGCCGGGCACGCGGTTTGGTTCGCCAGGCCAATCTTACATTCCTGCAGGCGTCGCCGAGCATCGATTCATGAAGGGAAAGTCAAGGTGTTGAAGTTGCTCTCTCTCTCTTCCTCTCTCTGTGTCTCTTGCACTTCCTTCCTTACAGATGAGGTGATGTGTCAAGATGATCCAGCGGATACAACAGATGCACCAGCTCTAGCTGCAGACACTCCTGGTAGGTGGATGAACCTGCTGCACCGTAACTTGACACTTCAGTACTTTCAATACTCGACGCCTCCAGAATGAGCCTGCGTATAAACAGCAATGTCCTTGGATTCTGTTCTTCAGCGATGGCGGTCGCCACCGCCGCCCAAGATGGAGTCGCTATTCCGACTGTTGCCGTCGGTGGAGAGTCCGCTGCTTCTGCTGCTCCTGCTGATGCTGCCGATGCTGCTTCTGCTGCTCCTGCTGCTCCTGCTGATGCTGCCGATGCCGCTTCTGCTGCTCCTCAAAGTAGTATATTCCCAGCCACCATTATAAGCATTGCACTGGACAACAGCCAGGACGGAGACACTTCGGGCACCTCGGATGTCATCACCGCCGCCCCCGTTGTCGAAGTCAAAGTGATCCCGGATGTCGCCCACGTTCTCAGAACGGTGGTGGTGAGTACCCGTCCGTACACACCACCCAAAGACCGGCTCTTTTTGTTTCATATTTCAACAGATATTTGTGATTATATGTGATTATAAATGGATGACTCGGTGTTGCGGTTTGCGACCGTACATGCAAAGTGTGCCGTCTTACTCTCTTGACCTTGTCGCCTCTCTCACCTGGTTTCTTTCCCTCCAAAGCCCGATGTGATGTGTGTTGGGGAGGAGGACGTTCCAGAAAGTAATGCCGTCAAGGCTACGGTGAAAACAGATGATTGTGTGAGTACGAATTTACCTCTTTTATCTTGTGAACGTGTTTTAAAGAGTTCCAGTCGACAACATGGCCCCGATGAAGGCGGACATTCCTCGGGCGTTGTAAATCTTACGACTGTGTTCTTGAATTAATGAACAGGGAGACGGATATTTCCTCTCTCGCTCGGGGACCTCGAGAAGAAGGGAGGAAGAGCAAGGGTGTGGCTTTCAGTTTTTAATATTACTGAAAGCGAAAATCCTCCCGCGCCCATTTTAAGTCCCAGCATGCCCCATTCAGACAATCTTTTGGCATAAAATACGTCATATTTTTCCATTTTCAAACCAAACGACACAGTTTTTTGACTGAAACTCCTTCCTAACAGGTCAGGACTTTGTTTTATTGTGATTTTTGTTGCAGATTCTGATTCTTCAGGTGCTAATCTTTCCTAAAAGGTGTCTTACTGACCGCTGAAGGAGGCATTTTTTGGGGCTCATATCATGCTGGATGTTCATAGTTATGATCCAAATATCTTTTTAAAGTGATTTTTTTTGCAGATATACATTATTTTTTTTCCCAAGACTTTTCTGAACAAATACATACAATAAACACAAGTATTGGAATTCATTTGGGGTGCCAGAAGCCTTAGTCAGCTGATGATTAGTTTAAAATGCACGTATAGGAAGAAAAACAAGGTTATTCTCTTCAGGCAGGAATGAGTAAATGGAACGATAAAGGAACAGCATGTATGAGTTAAACCAATTTAATAAAGCAGCAATGCTCTGAAGTAGTGGAAAATGAGAGAGTTTTTTTAAACCCTCTCTAAACCCCAAAGTCATCGCTTGCTATAAAACATAGTGTTTGATACGACAACATATAAACATTGTTCTACTTCTAAATCTTTTGGTTTTATTCAAATGCAAACCAAATGTGACCGGAGGAAGCCACGTGAGGTCGAGCGGAGCGGAGTGTGAGTCAACAGAGGAACATGTGATGGGTCACAAGTGACAAACACAGATGGAGAAGAGAGAAGGTTTCATTCCAGGATACTGATGTTCAGCCCTGCGGAGTTTTTATTTTTTTATTATTCCTTCCTGCCTCAAAGATCTGGGTGTTTCCACAGAGTCCAGCTGTGGGCCGACCCCCCCCCCCCCCTTCTCCCCTCCCTCCAATATAGCCGAGGATTCAGGGTTTTGCTCTTCTGGGAGCGCTGAGCGCCGTCTGGATCACATCACAGATCCATCTCAAGTCGCAGAGCCTAAAGTTGCGCAATGCAATGATGTCATAGCCCAGGTTCAAAGTGGGGAAAAAAGAAGGTGTGGTCAGCAGAGTTTTGTCTCCATTACTCACGCACAGGCCAACGTGCACTGATGGGGAAATTTATGAACACACACTGGATTTGTTGGCCTTGATGATCACCCAAAAAGAGTTTAAATGTCACTCTTCAGGATGTGAGATTTGTTCAGGCGTTGGCTAGTTTTGAGTTAAGTTAAGTTTGACCCAATCAGAGAAATCTTGCTTTTTAAATTAGACACACAGAGAAAAATGTACAATGTTTACTCTGTGATGCTTGATTTCACTTGATGCGTTACAAGAAAATACATTAATCTATTTTGTTCACACAGCTATTGTGAATTAGCACGAGTATGTATCGTGCATATTGCCTTTAACATATTCATCTTCTCTTACAGGAAAAAACTAAACGCGTTATTCAGGCGAACCCTGCAGAATGGTGCCACAAGGAAAACTGTCATCTAAAAATCTTCCAAAACGGCAACACGGCGCTGGTGGCCAGCGAGGACGGTGTGTATCTATTGATATGCAATAACTTGCACATGCACAGTTTATTTCATTTGAGGTATTAATACATATTGTTGTGGAAAATACTACGAATGCATTTCTAATATCCACTTATATCCACTTTCCCTGCAGCTAACTTGGCTACTTTAGCTAAAGCGCTCACTAGTGACCAGCTGAAAGACCAGGTGAGAGAGCACCAGATGCTGCAGCTGGAATATTTCACACACTTGCCTCTTTTTTTGACCGCAACACCATGTCTCCAACTTCTTTGCAGCTGGGTGTGACGAAGACTGAAACCCCGTCTTCGTCGTCGGGCTCCTCCGTCTTCGTGGGAATCCTCGTCAGCGGCCTGCTCGCCGCCCTCGCCATCCTGCTCGGTTACTTCAAATGCCAACGCAGGACCGACACCAAGGGAGTGAGACTGGTGAGCACTTTTTCTGTGAAGAACGGATCTGCAACATCCGATAAGTTGCCCCCCTTCCCCGCGGACCTCGTTGACCAACTTCCTGGTTGACGCGTTCCCGCTGACTCTGCAGAAGTTGCCCCTCGGCGACGCTTCACTCGGCCTCGAGTCCATTGGTTCAAATAGTTTTTGCACATTTCCACTGCTGACCATGCATGCTGCTTGTGAAAAATGACATGTCTTACATTTGAAATAATAATATTAATTCATTGAAAAAGCACATTTCACAGACAAAGAGCTCACAAAGTGCTGTACAGATTAAAAAACAGAAATAAAACAGATAAAAGCAGGTCATAAATTGGTAGGTATTTACACAAACGCTAGCGTAAACAAGTATATGCCTTATTCCTCTGCAGAGCTGACTCTTCACAGCAGTACAGCTGTTTCTCTGTAGCACTCGCAATATCACACAACACATTAGAGGATGTGTGTGTGTGTGTTCATACGTAATGGTAGAAAAGTGTGTGTGTGTCTTCAAACACCCTACAGAACTGTGTCTAATCATTAAATTAAATGCTTTGTTTTTATACCCTTTATAATTTTTGATCCAAGGACCGATACAACACATCACAAAGTGAAGCTTATGTTCCTTTTAATATACGGAAACGATGCATGTTCTGAAAGGGAATATCCTGGCTGCTATATTAGTGATGGAGACTTTAATTTACAGGAAAATGAGGCTTCACTATCGTTCACTTTCTCTGCCTACGAGCGATACGCATCATAACCCTCACGTGTTGTTGACGTTCTCCCGTCCATCCTTCCCCATAACGAGTTCATTTGTGTTTTGTATTTGCAGGCGGAGGAGGCCCATCCAGCCGATCAGGAGAACCAGGGCAACACTCTTGTATCCGTGGCCCCGCTCAACCCTCCTCTGGAGACCCCGGAGAAGCCCAGCATCAACGGAGAGACCCCGGAGGCGGAGAAGACCCCGCCTCCTCCTCCTCCCACCAACGGCCACTCCACCACCAAGACAGCGGACACCGAGCTGTGAAATGGTCTGCGAATAAACCCAAACACCGACCCCGCGAAAAACACACGACAACCCATCCACACACACACACACACACCCTGTTCTGAATCCTCACCCAATCACAGAGAGTCCACTTGAATGTGGACATCAGGGACTAGAACAATTTCCTCCATCAACGCTCCTCTTTGCCTCCCTCCCTCTCTTCTTCGGCTACGAGCCTCAATAAAACATCCGGAAAACTAAAGTCTGACGACGATGACGGACGATGAATGACGAAGGCTCGGTTCCCCCGTGGGTTTGTTGACGACAGTCAGGCCGGAGACGAGAGGCGGGGAGATGGGCAGTTCAGGGTGGGAGGGGCAAGGGGGGGGATAAAGTGCATTTGAGCATTAGTCAGCGCTGGTTCCCATGATGCACGGCGCCTCTGGAGCCCCAGCCGTGGGCCTGTCAACACAAAGCAGGGTCTGACGTCTGAAGGTCCGACCCAGCCCCTCCCCTCCGCTCGTAAACACACCAATTAAATAGTTCCTTAGTTTATTGTACAGCCGTGACAGACAGAGAGGAAATACATCACGCTGCCTTGAAATCCGTTTACACACTCAGAGAGAGGAAAATCCATCGGGCTCTGATCTTGTTTGTCTGATTGAGTTATCGGCTGTGTGAGAATGCATGTGCTGCTTTGTGTAATCGTGCACGTGTGTGTTAGTGTTTACTTTGCCGACTGTTTGTACAGCCGCACGTGCGCCTGAGCTTCCCTCGCTAACTGTGTCAGGGCTGGAGATTAAACTACGAGGATATAGATATCGAGCAGAACGCCCCAAGACAAAGTTATGTTCAGGATCGTATCATTCAGATGGTAGTTTAGTTTTTTTGGTGATGTTGTGGAAAACCGCTGTGAACACACTGCCAAGTCGTGACACATGGTAGCTGTTTGAACAGTAAACAATGCTAATTGTACTGTACAGTACTTTTTTACTTAAAATAAAATGCATTGCTAATGTAAAATGTGATTAGCCTCGTTAAAGACTTCACCAGTAAATCAGATTAATGGTGTGATAAACAGATAAGGCCGTTAATAATCCATTAGTCGTCATTTTCAAGCATTAAAAGATGATTTTATCGATTGTTATAATCGTTGGCTGTTTCATAGACGACCACAGAAAAGGCACACGTCTCGTCTGCTAAACCAGATCGTCCATGGAAATGTCCCGAAAAAACATATTTCTGGAATATCATCTCTTGAAAAAAACCTGCGAGAACCCCGTGTCCGTGTGAAAGAAAAGGGATTTGAATGAATGACGAGTCTGAATGTGACATTACAGCCGTGAGAAGCGTCCGACTTCTGACGGCTCACCGAGATTCCCGCGAAGTATCGAAGTTTAAATCACATTATTTTTCTTGGAGATGAAGGAAAATCTCCCATCGATCACAAACTGTGGTGATGTCATCGGCCTCTCCATCACGAGACCGACAGACTCATAAAGGCCTCGGACGCAGAGCCTCTTACTGTCAACTCTGCCCATCCATTCGTGTTATTCTCCTTTCAATATACTGCGTTTGCTCTTTTTACTATCAGTATTCTATTGAACAGTGTGTATAGTATGATGACTTTCATGTTCTGTGTTTCGTTTGTGTGCCAAAGAAGTTAATTTCATGTTATTTTGTGCTAAAATACGTACTCCTGTGGCACCACGATGACATTTGACCCCTATGCCATATGAATAAATATGTGTGACGCCGTCAGAGAGAACATCTAACGGCCAACGCCGACATTTAGAGATGAAATACAAAAAAGGAAACCACAATATTTTGTAGCTGAACTGGATTAAAAAGAAAACATATTCTGGTATTTACATTGAACATCTCACATTTGTCCTTTAAATTCATTTTGTATCTTTTCATTGTTAACATTTCAATGTGACTGTTTCATTTTACTAGCATTAAAACATGAAGGAAATAAAAAAGTGAAAGATAAAAGATGATTTGTCATGTTTTCTGCATCGTTTTATTAAAAATACTACATGGGGAAAAATGGTGCAGACACACTAACATCTGTCCTTAAACTCAGTTTTTTAGGGTCACACTTTTTTTTGGTCCATTTTTGAATCATTTCAATTTATTAACATTAAACATAAATACAAAAAAATGGGTTTGTACAGAAAGAAAAAGAAGAAAACTAACACAGACAGACAAACATAACAAAACAAAAACTAAAAATACAATCACCCCGACCCCTCTTTATTATCTTATACTTGTAAATTTGCATACACACACCTGCATTTATCGCTGCATTTTAGATTTTCCCATGCTTGTTTCATTTAGCTTGAACTATTTAATGTCAAACCATGTGACCCAATTCACAACAGGCCTTATCTAGAAAAGAAATGAACAATCCTGATAATTTTTACTGCCATTATTAGTTGAAGAAGCATATCATATGTTTTGAGTAAACCAAACATTTTAAAGGGATGTAAGTTGAATAAATTACAACACAAACATTCAAGCTCCCTCTTCTGGCTCCACGGTGAACAGCAGATAGAAATGTTAAATAAAAGAATGGAAAAAATTCTGCTTAATTCTGCTGCCCTGATAAAATCCTCCTGCGACCTTCCTGCGGGTCTTTATACCCGGACGACTGCTCTAACTAACACACGCTGGATTTAAATCCCGTACGGCCCTTAAGGTCACACAGCTGGTTTGCATAAGCGGTAGTAATGACATCATTCCACACAGTTTTGTCTTTCACAGTTTGGGTGGGGCAACGAAAACATCCACCAGCTGTCTTCTCTCAGCGGCACGGGACATGTTCATGAGCACCATGTCAGTCCAGAGTCCACACACCATCCATCACGGTGTTCATAAATAAAGAAATATATATACAGATATGCGTATTTTCAATAAATTTTCTGTCACCATCCAATGCGTGTGACTAGTTTACTTCCCATGTACTCACACCCTTCTTTCGTCACAAGATGAAGTTGTTACCCGGCCCTGTCCCCTCCCGCGCCCTAAAATATGTCCCATGGACCATTGATCAGCGCCATCCTGGCGTCACAATATGTCACAAAGATGATAAACGGCTCATACCATAAATAAACATGTTGGATTAAATGTGGTCATCTGAAATATGAGACGAGGCCAAATGCTGCATGGTACAACTTTAAAATGTGTGGAACCTGGATGTGAAAATGACTGTATACACACACACACACACACACACACACACACACACACACACACACACATAAACACACACCCAGAGAAATGTCTTTTTATTTTGTATTATCCGCATTTCTTTTTGGGGGGGGAGGGGCAGTTTTTTATTTTTTATTTTTTTGGTCCTAATTTTTTTTTTTGTCCTAATTTATTTTTTTTGTCCTAATTGTTTTGAGGGTGGGGGGGTTCTAATTTTTTTTTTTTTTTTTTTGGTCCTAATTTTTTTTTGTCCTAATTTATGTTTTTTGTCCTAATATTTTTTGGGGTGTTCTAATTTTTTTTTTTTTTTTTCTGGTCCTAATTTTTATTTATTTATTTTTTTTGGTCCTAATTTTTTTTATTTGTACTTTTTTTTTCCTCCTAATATATACATATATTTTAGAAATAAATATACTGGATTAAGTGTGGTCATCTAAAATATGAGACGAGGCCAACTGCTGCATGGTACAACTTTAAAATGTGTAGATCCTGGATGTGAAAATGACTGTATATATGTATATATATATATATAAATACACACACACACACATACACATACACACACACCCAGAGAAATGTATGTTATTTTCAACCTACGTGACCTTGACTTCTGGGAGGTGAAAAGCAGGATTATTACTGTAGATTAAAGAAAACAGACTCCACCCATGTGAGAATGAGTCTCCTTTGTCCGGTGCACATTCACTAATTCCTCACACTCTCCGTCCCGTCACCCTTAAATTGGTTGGTTCACTCAAATTACGCACACATATTTTCTTTTCTCTCCCTAACAGTGTCTCGCCATGCAGATAGTTTCATTTGTCGAGGTTCCTGAGTTATACATCTCTGTGTTTTTCCACCAATGCCCCCAAAACAATGGAGATTAATGACATCAACTATGCGCTGGAAAAAGCAACATATCTTTGTCCGGATTATGAAAAAACCTTGTTGTGCAGTATATTTATTATGAAATCCCCACTAAGCTCAATAGTGTTGGGGATTTTGACAGAACATGGAAAATAATAGCAGTCCAGATATCACAGTTGATGTGAATGTGAACATGTTTCATTCGTAATTTGGATGAACTGACCCTTTATGTTCATATTTTCCACCCATCGGCCCCTGCACCCCTACAGTATATCACTCCAAATGCTGTCTTCCACTGCTTTTCTTCAGTGTCACACACACACACGCCCCACAGCTCCAGCCTGCTCCCATCCTTCACCTCATCCAGCTCTTAGTATCTCCACCCTTTTTATTCCCCCGTCCAGCCAAGAGGAGTGTATGCGCAGTGGAATCTGGGATTGTGAGCGAGACTCAGCTGGTTGTTTTTATTGTGGGGTGGCTCCCCCCTCGGTGTACTTACAGCTGCCAAGTACGTCATGTTTTTCCCTCTTCCTGCCAAAGCACGCCCTTCTAAACTCATTGATGGTAAGATAATATTGGGTGGAATGGATGGGTGGGAGGTAAAGGAAAGCACACAAGAGACAGAGCTGTGGGACTCCATGAAAATTAAACGCTGATCAACTTTCAGGTTCATGAAAAGGTTACGCAAGAAGGCATCATTAGCAAAGAAGACAACTGAAACTTTGATTGTGCATGACAAAGGATTCGATCTCTGTTCACATGTTTTCCTACAAAACATTTGAATATGCGTTAAATTCAGTAATTATTGCTGCATTATTCCTAAAGCAATTAAGCACAAGATACACTCGGTTGAGAAGATAGAAATACAAACTTTTTTTTTATCACACTCTCCATCAAAGAAAAGAAATGGCTGAAACATGCAGTAGCTGCTTTTAGCCACGTGGGGGCAGGATAAACAAGCTGTGATTAAATCTTAATTGACAGTATAGACATTATGGATCGGCTGTTTTGTATTTCCGGTTGCAAGTGTCGCTGACAGGAAGTAAAAAAAATGACCAAACTTGTTGTTCAATCAACAGAAAGGCAATTTAATGGTCTATTAACACATTGTGCAGATATTTTATTAGGAGTTATACTCTACGGATCTGCTTTTGGCATTCACTAACTCCTTGAGGAAATATCTCATGCGTAATGATCACAGTTTCTCTAACAGATCATTAAACCACAATATTTGAAATATTCATTTAACGAGACACAAGTTCTTCTGAATGTAAAAACCATTTCAGCGTCATTGTAATTGCTCGTGACATCAACACACTGCAGCAGGAGAGCAAACTGCGACACGACGTTCACGTCGGACATCAATTTAACAGAGTACACAACTTGTGCTACTGTTTGCCAATCAAAACAAAGATGGCCGCCACAAGGCGACAGAGGACAGGCAATTGAGTCACTTTTCATTTTAATCTGGCTGCAGACGGATTATTTTTTCCATCCCGGTGGTTGGAGAAGCCTTTCATGGTTTAGAAACTACCCTCACAACCGAGGTAAGTGCTTTCAGACATTTTTATGTTGTTGGTGGTGGGAGAAGAGAGAGAGAGCCAGAACAGTTTCAGCGTGAAAAACCTAAAACAATGATGTGAAAGACTTTAAAATACTCAGTAGAGAAGAGGGGGACTGCAGTTTGGTGATCATACTTTATGGGGCAACCCCTTTCACGAACTATTTATATGATACATAATTAGGCTATATTAAATATAGCTCCATGCAAGGAGCACATTTATAGGCCATGCTACAGTGCTGCTTGCTCCACTCGCAGTGTGTTGGATGAATAATGCTGCTGTTCTGACTGCAGAGCTGCTAGCTTCAGGAAAGTAAATATGCTGTTACTGTGGAGAGGAGTGAACAAAACAGCTGTCAGAATGAATAGCTGTGTGCAATTTAGTCTCTCTTATTTTTCTGTGAGTTAACAAAATGAATTGCCTTCCATGATACTACACAGACTCACAGAATGGATCAACATCTGGGGTCACAATGGATAGCATGATGATAAAAATGCATTGGATCCATAATCTGCATTATTGGCCACAACTTTGGATGGGTCACCTGTTTGTTTTTTTTAGGTTCTTAAGAATATATCAACCAACAAATCACAGCATGAGTGGAAGAGGAAGTTTCGTGCCAAAATGAATTGTGTTGTTGACTCTTTGTTTTTTTCTTCTCATCAAACATCCTTGCATTCACACATCTGTATGCACCCGCCTTTAAAATGCAATGTGCATGACAAGAACAACATAATATACTTCCACATACTTTGAAACAAAAAAAAAAAAAAACATGCATCAAGGGAAATGTAGTATGCAGTTTCAAAGCTGGGATCCAGATTAAGGGAGGGTCCCTCTGTCACACAAGTATGAGCTCCACTGACTAATGCACACGCATGAGGGAGAGACCAGACACATCCTCCTTGTAAAGATCCCAACAGGCATCTGTGCCGAGCCAGTAAGGTTTAAGTCGATGCTTTTGTCATGACCCTGATAAAAAAGTCCCTATGAAATGTGTTTTTTGCTAATAAACTGCAGATTCTTCTCATGTGGTACGAAGCTAGGCCTACTTTTATTATGTATTTTTTTCAATCGTGTCATTTGCAGAATAATATAGTATATTTTGTGACTATGTAAAAACGACTAAAATCCCTGTTAAAATGAAGCATAATCAAAGACATGAACATACTAATGAAGGAATGATGGGATTTGAAAAGCTTAAATGTAATATTTTGTTTCCATAGACACCTAAATGGAAAAAAACAATGGAAACTTAAATTGATATCGTGTCTGTTTACTGCACATTTCTCTGTGCAGTCGTCGTGTATTCCAAACATCTGCTTCGGGAAACAATCTGGAAGACATTGCTTATTTTTTTCCAGTGATGCAACTGTCCACAGAAGGCACTTTACACCCTGTTGCGAACTGCGGGCCGCGTAGGCGATTGCATACTAATGATAATGTGGATCCATAAAGCGGTTTAAAGTAGTGCAGACAGATGGCACAATGACACTGCATACTGGTAATGTCATTTATCAGACTTATATATAAAAAGATGTGAGTCAGGATTTAGATACTAAAATGGAAGTGCTTATTTATGATGTACACACTTTGAAACAAGCACATTCTGCAAGTGATTCACATCGGTGAACGAGTCCAAACTATATTGCGAGAGTAAAGCAGGCGGACTAAAGTATGCAGAATGAAGTAGAGAGAGTAAAGCATGCAAAGTAAAGCACGTAGAGCAAAGGGAGGTTTGAGTGGGATTGTTGCCTTAGGATGCCCCCTGCTGCAGCCCTGTAGGAGCAAACCAAAAACAATAAAAGGAAATTAAACCTAAAACTATTTTCCCACGTAAATCATATTCCTGGAATTTTAGGAATATGGTTCAGCCAAGTTGTTCTTTTACACACTTATGTGAACTACAAATCTGAAAAGTACAAATAAAGCAACGTTGTGAAATGAAGTTGATGTGATAATGAAACTACTAAATCTATTTTAGAATATATTGCTATTTGGATCTGTTCAAATATATTCTAATTTCGAATATTAACATATTTGCAGGTCTTTAAAATCTCATTAGCAATCTTTACGAGCTTCACAGTGTGCCGGAGGCCTGGTCTGCACGCGTTGAGTTGTTTGATATGTTCTTAACCGAATACTGGGGTCTACACTTTATCCGTTTGTATTGTGTGCTCAAAAGCTGAAACCTCGAGAGTGCACATATCCAGTTACATAGATTCAGTACGATTGTGTTTGGACATGTTTGTAGTCCTGTAGGTTGGTGGCTGTGAGGTCCGAGGGTGCAAACTCAAATGACAAATGATTCTTTCAAAGGCATCTTTTCTCTATCAGCTCATTTCAATCGGTGATCCTATGAACGCAAGTTAGAACAGGTTTTTGTTAGATGCTTTTGCAGGCTATTTGTGTTTGTTTTTTTCTTTGCTTGTATTGCTACTTTAAAATGAGCAGGTTTCAGCAGGAAAAAATGTTGATTAAGCAGTTTCGCGTGTGATGACAGTTGTTTGCTTACGTTACCAGGCAGCACTGTCAATCACATTTGATCAAACTCGACTCCTGGAGAAGCTTGGATATTTAAATGAAGATGCCTAATGGGTTTAAATGTTCTATTACAATTTGTATACATTTGGTTTTATGGATATAATGTTTATTTTGAATTGCTTTGTGATTTATTATGGCACATGGGACATATTTGTGAGCATATTCAGAAGCTGAAAGAATATCCAAGCTATAATTGAACCTTTTTAGATTTTGTTTTCAACAGGAAAAGCTCCTTCAGTTACCGCTTAGAAGATATAAATCAGTCAGAATTAAGTCCTTTGTTTATTTATTTCACCAGGAAGTCCAATTAAGATCAAACGTATCTTTTACAAGAAAGAATCCTGCCAAGTTAGATGACATGTACATACAAAATCCAACATGATATGTATACACATGCATTATATACAGGAAAAAAGAAGAGCAGCTGTTTGCCACAGCAGTTGCATCTCAAGAAAAGCTACTACATGCCTCCATCACCAAATTCTTAAGGATATAAAGTCAATTCATGGGATGATGAAAACAAAATCATTGGCTACGGTCCTCTTTGTTGATCTTCTAGGTGACTGAAAGGCTAAAACAATCAAGCTGGATAGTGAGCTATTATAGGCAAGATAAGTCACTGTGAGCAGACCTCCCAATGTGCCTTACATTGCCCAACTTCACTAATGAAAACACTTGTATGAGCTTAAAATAAACATCTCTTAAATATGTACATTGACGGAATATCTTTTCCTCAATCACACAACATGTTAACCATGCCTTTACATGCAAGATATATCTGTAAAATTGGAAAAAAACGGATTTTTCGCTAAAGCGGAAGTACCGAGGCGTGTACTCTCTTGTTTCGCCACTACTCTTTGTCGTTGACGCTCGGCGCCTGTTTGTAAACGTGCGTCAAAAGCACGTGATCCCGTTGACGCCTGTCGGAGAGACATCCAATCAGAACACGGGGGTGTGTGTGATGTGGGCGTGGCTTGTTCGTGTTGCTGTGAAAATGTCGATGGACTGGGTTTTTTTTTTCATTAATACTCTGGATTTCATAATAACTGGGAGCTTGATGGGAGGTAATGGCAGCGGTGACGGAGTAGTAAAGAGACCGGACGTGTTACCAAAGAGGCGGTAAGCCGTCGTACCTTCCCAGAGATACTGTTTATTTACTTTCAGCTCCACTTGCTCCAGTAGATCATATACTGTAGCGCCATTTATATGGATTTAGGTTACAACGTTTCTATGGTGGGTGGTAGTGTTGTTTAAATGATTTTAATCATAATTTGATTAAAAACTGTTAATATTTAGTTGTTGTTTTTTTCAATCAAGGCCATTCGTCATTTATTTATTTATTTATTTTTGCATGCGTGTGACTTTTATTATTGCGATCTTTGGCTAGTGCGAAATTTCCAGCGTTGTCTCCAACGTTACCCGGAAATGAGCAGGGTGTTTTTGCGCTCAGCTGTTTCCTTATAAAACATGTCTCGGGTGGATTTGTGCCTGATTTTTCTTCGGAGCCAGTGAGAGGGCAGAAGAGCAGGGTGGGATGGAGAGGTGCGCTGGATGTCTGCTGCAGGAGGATGTTGCGCACTTTAATTTACCTCAGGTCTGTGCATCCATGAGGTACTGCGTAATGACTTCATTTATGGAGCAGATGTTGTTATTGTCTATGTCTATAATATGTGTGTTCGTTAGTAGTAGTTTAGTATTGATTATAGTTGATCAAACTTGTGATATCCTTGAATGTACATATTCTAAGTTGCTGTATACTAAGTTTATTTAAGATATATCGCAGGGGAAATGACTTTTAACTAATGTTCAGGGGAAAAAAATATATTTTGGCTACCTTTTCAAAAAAAATTAATTATAGACTGAATAGTGCATCATACTGTATGTAGTTTATACCATTTATATATTTAAACTGTGACATCGATAAAGAAATGTACTATAAGTTCCCGCCTTATTTAACAGCATTTTGTTGAATATATATTCAACAAAATGCTGTTGAATGAAGTGGTAACTTATTTTAGAGTTAAAATGATCTAAGATTGCTTTTTCCCATTGTTCATTTAGCAGAAATGGATTTCCTTTAAATAGTTTGGCTTAAAGAAAAGCCAGTGTATTATTGGTTCTTTCTAAAGATGTGTATAGTTGGTAAACATTAAGTGCGTGTGCCTCCTGTGTCAATACCTTGACTCAGCTCCATCCATCCAGAGGTTTCTATGTCATACGCACTTTTTATTCCTGATGTAAACAAACCCTCCAAGAAGCAATACTCTTACTTAACACAGGGGGGCAGACTTGTGCAAGCCTAGATATTTTTACTGCCCATGAAGTTATTAGATAAAGTCTTCAAAGGAGTCGGATATTATTGAGGCAACGCGACAGAGTTCCAGTAGTTTGAACGACTGCATCGTATATAATGTGTGTATGTTGTTATTAATGTTGTGCTCTGTTACTTTGTTGACAGGAGAAGTGACGCATCCATCGGTTTTGGGTTTGAAAAAAAAAAAAAAAAAAAAAGAAACGGACTCATGACGTCAAAACCCGCAAATCGACTGCAGCCGGTTGACCGGTTGGTTTTCTGACTGCATAGTAACAGAAACCTCTCAATGGTGTGATTTACTGGGCTCTAAGGAAATGCATATATAAGGGAATAAGATAAAGAAACCAAAGGTAAGCGAGGACATTGGAATAGCTTTACTTCAAGATGAATAATGTTATTTCTCTTTTCACAGAGATGAAGCAGGTATTCCCTTTAACTTACAGTAAAAGGTAAGAGCACGAACACTTCACAGCCGGCAACATGGCTCAACTCTGCACTTTAAATATGTATTATTGTTAAAATCACAGTTGAATAAATGGTGGCCAGTATTCAAGTGCAACGTGGAGCAAGTGATAAACATACACATATTTACAGTTATCGCAATAAAAGTTGAAAAAGTGTTTCATTATTTCTGTACAAAGGTCAGTTTTTTTCTGACTTTATCGAACACTGTGGTTCCTGAAACGACTGAGCTAAAGGCTAAGAGGAAACATCTTAAACTCGCCGTGTCGTATGTTTGACATGTCTTGAAATAACGTCTGTGATTTCCTCAGGACCCGGCGAGGATGAAGCTCTTCCTTTCCGTCGTCGTACAGAGCGTGACGCTGGGACTCGTGCTGACATCTCCAGAGACTGGAAACCAGGTAATGCAAAGAACAATAGCACACGGTTTACTTTCAATAAAAAAAAAACTGAAGAGGACGTCACATTTTGTTGCATTGTTCCCAACGCGGCCAAAAGCAATATCGCTGGAGTCGACGAGGCACCTTTCCAGGGGGGGAGATTAGGGTTTAGGAAGTAGAACAGGCATGGCTGATAGATGACACGGCTAAAATTAACACACTGCCCACTGGATGAGGAGCATAAATAGCAGACAGGAAGGACCGGCACTTCAATGTATCTTTAAAGCTGCAGCGCATCTCCGTCAGCATAAACACAAAACCACTGTCACGGTTGAACTTCCTGTTCTCTTCAGAGGCGGAAAACGACAAGTCACAAGTTATCAACAACACGTGAATATGCGTAATGAACCGATATGGTGAGCTAAACACTAGATTATTAAAATATACATATGATCAATTACAATTATACAACTTAAATCCATTAAAATACAACTGCAATTCGACACAATTATGTAACAAATGTCTATAAAGCATATTTTTTCTTCATTTACATTTTTTATCATTTCAATATATTGACATTAAACATAAATACAAGAATAAAGTGCAGAAAGAAAAAGGAGAAAACGACACAGCAGACATAACAATACACTGCATTGTATTCCATGGTGCTCCTGTAGTTATATATTGCATAAGATGCATTGACGGACATCTTCATCCTGGAGGAGGAGATAGACCTCGATCCTCAGATCAATACCTTCAGCATCTCCCAGCCTGCTCAGAGCAAACAGGCCTTGATCCCTCAGATCCTTTACATTTCCCATACAGCTCCAGGGTTGAAAGCTGATTCTTTTTGCCGGATGCTCTCCTTTCCTCAGTCGTGGAGGGTGAAGCTGTGGGCTCCATGTTCTCCGGCTCCGGCGGGGAATTAAGACGGCAGAATCGTCGAATACTTGAGGGAAGAACATTGACAGACGTATGAAAAAGCCGAGAGCAAAAATCTAGAGGATGATGGAAAAGACCAGACCTTAAAATAGCGGGATGGTTTGTGTAAACTTTAATATGTAGCATAGTTCTGTACAATAGATATGAGGACAGGAATACACACGCATGTTGGATATATTCCTAATAAGCACATCTTTGTTGAGAACAGACACTCATAAAAGAGATGTGTCGCTCCACTAACACAAACAATGGAGGGTTTTACACATTTGGCTTTGACTCACATCCACGTAAAAAAAAAAAAAAAGCCGATGCAGATTCCTTCAGTGATTGTCTTCTTAAAAAAATGGTTTCTCTCCTTTTTATCTCCCCACAGCCCTTCAGTCCGATTTACATCACAAACGATGAGTCATCTGATCGAGGTATGTGAACAATCAGATAAAGAATGCAACATCTCAAGTTCTTAAAATAATCTCTGCTAATGTTTGACTGAACCAAAGCAGACTATTTATAAAACAGGAACACGGTCCTTTTTTTTTTTTTTTTTTTTTTTAAAGGAGCAGCTCCATTCCTGGTTAACGTTCAATACAATGCATTTATTATACTATTCAGGATTTTCTTTTGTAATCTTCCTGTTATTCTGCAATATTCATTATGAGTTTAACTGGATAACAGTATTTTAAATAGATACAGTATTCAGTTTCCTTTTTTTTTATTTCAAAGCTGTGGTAGGAAGACCTGAAAGAGGAAGTAGATGTATGCTAAAAACCTATTCCTGGTGAAGTGTCAAAGTGGCGTTGATAAAGTCGACCCCCTCACACTGAATACTAATCGTCAACACTTGACATTGAATAAGAAAACCGGCCCGTTTTCCCACGTCAAAAAGCAACACGTGGCTGTGACGACGTCCTCGTAGCACGACGTAAACATCTCATTAACGCTCCCTTCTGCCGCCGACCGAGACGATAAGCGCCGTCCCTCATTAGACTGTATTTAAACATTTTTTTTTTTTAAAAAAAAGCCCAAAAGACCAATCTGAGTGCTTATGCAACTGATCCACGAGCTGCTGGGTGATGTGCCTTTAAAAGCAGTGGGCTGTCAGGTGATCGAGGAGGCTCAGTCGGCTCAGCCTCGCAGGCAGAGCAGCCAGTGCGTCTCTAGCCGAGAGCAGAGAGGAGAGAGAGACCCGAATACAACGGGACGTAAGGGGGGAAATGGGGACACGAGCAACCGTTACAGAGTCGGGGACATTGATCCACGGCGGCGGCGGTAGGGTGCATTTAAACCGGCGGTGCGGTCATCCTCCTGCCTCATGTGTGGCGGCTAGCTGCTGCTGTGCTTCTGGTCTCGGCTCCATCCCAAGAAGTTGCATTGTGTGTCACAGTGGCATAAAAGCACAGAGAATTAAGTGCTGCGTCACAGTCGGGAAGTGGAGGAGCGTAGTCGAGCGTGCGCGTGCCTGTGCGCGTCTGTGTGTGTGTGTGTGTGTGTGACTGCGCACGTACGAATGCAATGTGTGTGAGCAGACTGATAGCAGTTGTGCTGTTGCAACGAGATGAAAATAAAGAGTGCGTGTGTTTTGGAGAGGACAGCAGAAAGGGAGAGAGAGAGAGGGGGGAGATACCGGGAGGGAGGGCGAGCGAGCGAGTGTGAGAGAGAGAGAGAGAGGGAGAGATTTTGGATTAGTTGCTACGTCACTTTTTCATGTCAGGAGAAACAGAAGCCGAGATAACAGAAGCCCAGAGTCATCCAGTTATTTTTTTTATTTTTTTTACCTGAAGTCGCCATAATGGTTTCGGACAACCTCGGCTTTCTCCTCCTCTTCCTCCTTGGTAGTTTTGTTCTGCTCTGCCCGTCTTGTGTGCGTGCGTATGCGTGTGTGTGTGTGTCTGTGTGTCAGTGTGTGTGTGCTTCGTAGGTCCTGTGAGCTGGCATCGGGAGAGTTTCAACATGGATGCTGAAGATGTGACACAGTTTCTCTAGGTCTTGTTGTGATAGCGTGGTAAGGTGTGTGTGTGTGTGTGTGTGTGTGTGTGTGTGTGTGTGTGTGTGTGCGGTTCGGCTGGGCAGAGGTGCGACAAAGGGGTTAACAAAAGAATATTCTGGAGGGTTCCTAATATCCAAACGAAGCTCGGTCAGGAATGTTTTGCAGAGCATTATCGAGGTATTCGAACCTCGCTTTTTTGTATTTTTTTTGTATTTTTGCCACCCCCCCCCCCATCACCTGAAGGAATACGGATGATTACATTGGTGAAACTAGGTGAATACAACCATGCATGGTGCCGTCTGACCTATTATGAAGCAGCGTTAGACATTTAATACACCATTTTATGGGAGTGTGTGCGCAGTCAGGTGGACGTTACGGTCGCCTTTTAAAAAAAGAAAAACCAACAGGATAAGTTTGTCAGTGAGAGGCTAACGATGTGTGTGTCACACTTCATGTGGACGTGTGTGTGTGTGTTGAACTGTTGACTGCAAGTAGTTGTGGTTAACTCCTGATGGAGTTAAGGAAACGAGCTCGTATGGAGGCAGAGACCGGTCGGGATCCAGCTGTCAGACGTCTCTGTGTCTCTGTGGCTCGTGGCACTCGTGTCATGTGATTTTTGTAATTCCCCTCCCCCCCCCCCCCCAAAAAAAACACTTCCCAAGACATTTGTTTCTGCGTAGTGAGGAGAGACAAGAGATGGTGACGCAGTCATTTTTTTTTTTTTGGAGGGGGGCTGGACTTCCTTTCAACCAGCTTGTATCGAGCAGCCGAAAGAGGCTAAATGCCATGGACCGGGATCAGAGCGAGAGAGAGAGAGAGAGAGAGAGGGAGAAAGACAGGAAAGGAGGAGAAAGAAACTGAGAGAAAAGAGAGACAAGTTGTTGACTTTGCTTCTCTTGGTGGCTCCGCTTTGGCTCCTCTCCAGTTCACATGCGCTGGACTTCCTAAAGCCGCCGCATCACCGGGGCCGTCGAGCCGAAGCTGGATTCTCATTGGGTGGGAGGAGCTCCACGAAGCTGCACAGCGGCGCTTTATTGGCTTTATTGCGAGCCGGCAGCCGGAGGTCAGCGTCTGATTGGTTCAAAAAAAAAAAAGAAAGAAAAAAGCACCGTCTCGTGTACAAAAGGCTTTGCCGTTTGCAGAAACACTTTTCCATGGATACACAAGTGCCATGTGTGTTCAGACGGGCGGGTTGAGATGTTCATGTCGTGTTAATAGTGAAATACATATGTTGATCAGGGATTTTTAAAATATTTAATTAGTTATCAAGAGACAGAATCGTCTAAATTAGTGTGATTTTGGAGATAGTTTAGAGATACAGCAGGTTTTTTTGGTTTCGTCAATATTTGGCTCAATTGTCAAGTAATCGGCTGTGAGATCATATAACATAACCATGATCCCAAACACATTATCTTACAGGTACCGACATTTTCCAACAGTTTCCTATAATTAGCAACAACAACAACAACAACAACGACGACAACAACGGTCGAAGGCGTTTAGTTGAGTTCAGTTGCGAGAACTTCTAAAAGATGAATTACTGGAGACGGTGGCGGTTCAATCAGAGTAAATATGTTTATTGGATGACAGAATATATTCATTTATTCTTGCCTGTAGATGCATTTTTAATACATGCATGTGATCGTCTGTGTCTCTCACCAGCTGTTAATCAGAATTATTCAATTGGAAATGTACGAATAGACGCTGTCCCAGTTCATGCCACACGGCATTGTTCCTTCAACTTGCAGTAACATATTGGCTCCTTTCTAGGAATTTATGGGGATACTCTGTCGCCAGTAAAATGAAGTGTTACCCCGGCTGCCCTGTTCACTCCGAAACTGTCATCGAACGCAGCGCCGCTCGGCGTTTTCTGCAAACGCCTCCACGCCCGACACTCTGACACCTGAGAGGACGAGGAAGGATTTAAATCCCCTCGACGAGAGGCGTCCTCTCGCTCCCCGGACTAAAAGTCCAACGTCCCAAAAGATGCCACATTTCTAAGATGATGCAAGAGCGAGTGTGTGTGTGTGTGTGTGTGTGTGTGTGTGTGTGTGTGTGTGTGTGTGTGTGTGTGGCTGCCCGTGGTCTGCATTGCAGCTCCAGCCTCTACAGTCAGCGTCTTTCTTTCCCTTTCTCTCTCTCTCTCTCCCTCTCTCTCGCTCCCTCTGCTCTAAATGTGCTGATGGTATAACATACTGTACTATCACTGCCTTTTTCTTTAATAATATATAAAGGTGGTCGTGAAGAAGATGATGATCCTGGTTCTCGCTTCACCACTACGGTGGGTCATTCCTTCTAAAACGGTTAAATCAGCTGTGTTTTAACCTGTGCAGTATATTTTACAGCTGTACACATTGTGTATTGTTCATGTTTCACTCTTCTCTGTGAGAGCAGCTTACTGTTGGTTTTATAGCTCTTTTTCTCTGTAAATAGGAATGGCTGTGATATCCCCCCCTACGGGCGTCCCCGGGGTACTACACGGTTCAATCCTGATTATGTTGGTGGCCGACTCTCTCTCTCGAGGCTTTCCTGTCTCTTTAAATCTTTTCTAAGCGTTGCACAACAGGTCCAGTGGTGCACAAGCAACAAACAAACCCTGAAAAAAAAAAAAAGAAAAGTGACGGGGTTGGGTTGAGCCGGCCGGCCGGGCAGGCAAAGCAACCAGACACCTACGGACGGATAGGCCCTCTGATCAGAGCCGTCACTGTGGCTACAGTGCAAACACACACACGCACACACACACATAGCCTTACACAAACAGCCCTGACAAAAAAAACAAAAAAACAAGGCTTGGCCTGGTCCATCTGAAGCCCGATAAGGACGCCTGAGGCCCGTGGGGATTTTGTCCTTTCCTCTTATTGTGAAAATCAAAGTAAATTGTATGTTTTTGGGCTCTGATTTGCCTCGAGTCCGTCATGAGACAAGTAGTATTTGTCGTCGTACACGTGAAGAAACGAAGGCAGACTGTGTGTGGGTGGGTGGGGGGGGGAACAATGACTTGTTAGCGGTCCGTTCTCCTGCATGCAAAGTGTAAACACAAAAATGGATATTAAAAAAAAAAACGGTCGGGTGGATTTGTACTTTTGTTGAGAAACTTGGCAACAAGTCAGCCAACTGGCCACTACCTGTCCTTGCCCCGCCCCTAGCTGCGTATCTGCGTCACGGTTTCTCATTGCCCAGCGATTTCACTGCCACTTTCCTTGCTTTTTCTTCCTCGTAGTGGCACCGGACAACGACACCTCGTCATCCTCACGGTTCCACCAAGCAGCAGCAGCAGAGAGAGAGAGAAGAGGACTCATCGACATCTGTATGCACAGAGCTGCAGGTGAGACATGCAGTTGCAGTGTTTCGTGTGTGTGCGTGTTCTCGTTTCGGCCGTTCACACATCCGCAAAGCTTGGATCAAGTATCGGATCAGTCGCGTGGCCGTGTTGGAGATAAATAGATTGTGAGAGAGAGAGAGATGGGTGTTCTGGTGCCTTCTCTATTTCACTCTCCCTTCTTCATCGGCCTCCCTCCTCCTCTCTCTTTCTTCCTGGCCTGAATCGAACTTCTTTCTGGGCGAGCGCATGAACCTTAAACCATCCCAGCGTGCGCTGCGTTTTTAATCCTCTGGCGGTCTCCCAAGATGCTGATCGGCTTCCGCCAAAATCAAAGCTGAGACGGACGCAATTTAAAGCTTTCTGTGCCGATCGCTAATTTGAGAGTAACGGAGAAGGACCGAGGAGGACCGAGGCTTAATATGGCAATGCGTCCAACAGCTGGTCTCACTTCAGTGTCCTCTCACAGGTATGACTGTTATCCCTTAGAGCGGTGGTTCTCCAACTGTTTCTGTCTCCACTCTGGAGGAAGCAAAATGTTCCCACCGCCCCGACAACATGGGAACAAAACTTCTGTGTGAAGTTGGCACGTTCTCCCCGTGGCAGCAACGGTTCCCTCTCGGTTCTCCAGCTTCCTCAAAGACATGCAGCTAAGGTGAACTTCATTCAGTGGTTCTCAAGCTTTTTCTGTCACGCTCCACTCTGGAGGAAGCAAAATGTTCCACCGCCCCAACAACATGGGAACAAAATGGTCCAACTTGTTGAGACTCCTCCATCCGTGCTTTTTTAATGAATAGATTAAAGAAAATGTAAATCGCTTTCAAGTGAACCAGATTGCTCCATCTGACAAGAACTAATAACATGTGCAATCACTTTGTTAAAACGATGCAAATAAAGTTATATATGTGCAAAACAATAACTCATATTTGGCAAAAAAAGATGAGCAAGGAAGCCGGTTGGATCCCTGTTTCCTCCCCATAGTTTCATGTTGAAGTGTCCTTGAGCAAGGCACTGAAGCCCCAGAGCTTCACAGCAGCACAAAGCTCCTTCATCACTAAGGATGATGACATGCAGAGAATAATCCCACCACTGTGGGATTAATAAAGGAGTCTTAAAAAAAAAAAATGTGAAAAGATTTATTTTTTTTAAGAATCTGCATCTCCCGCTGCGCCCCACCTGTTATACCGCCGCGCCCCACGGTTTGAGAACCACTGCCTCAGGCCGTTATCTGCGCTCCCACAAGGCAACCAGACCCCGTGGAGAAACAAATAGTAATCCTACTTTAACGAACAGTCAAGTCTGGTCTACCGCCGCTGCCTCGATGGGTCAGTTTGTTTGCATCGTTGTGGGGATTTGGTGAGTTTGTGTTCAGCGATGTATCAGAAACCACACAGACTGACTCGTTGAGGCAGCGTTTGAGCAGCAACCCATTTGTTCTGCTAAGATTTCTTTTCAATAGCCGTCTCGTGGAAATGTCTCATGGTCTTTTTTTTTTTTTTTAGGGAGCGAAACATTTGTTTCTTTGCCGCCGGTGTCAATGGTTTCTTCAAACTGGTCATGTGCCGACCACCATGTACTGTTGGTTATACACACTGACTGTGTACAAGTACCTCGAGCCCCTCTTCAAAACACCCAAAAATATCCCTTCAAGTCAACTTTCCCAACTGGAGGAATAACAGTCTGTGGCAGTGGTTCTCAAACTGTGGGGCGCGACCCTCTAGTGGGGCGCGGAGGTATTACAGGTGGCGCTTGGGGGGAGATGCAGATTCTTAAACAATAAATAAATAAATAAATATGTTTTTTGGGGGGGGCTTCAGTGCCTTGCTCAAGGACACTTCAACATGAAACTATGGGGAGAAAACAGGGATCCAACCGGCTTCCTTGCTCATCTTTTTGCACATTTTTTGCACATATATAACTGTATTTGCATTGTTTTAACAAAGTGATTGCACATGTTATTAGTTCTTGTCAGATGGAGCAATCTGGTTTACTTGAAAGGGATTTACATTTTCTTTAATCTATTCATTAAAAAAGCACGGATGGAGGAGTCTCAACAAGTTGCACCATTTTGTTCCCGTGTTGTTGGGGCGGTGGAACATTTTGTTTCCTCAAAAGTTCAGACAGAAACAGCTTGAGAACCACTAGTTTATTGTGATTAAATACCATGCATATTTGTGTTGTTTTATTTCGCGTGTTGGCTTATTGCATAATTCATTTTTGCTAACTTTCTACATTTCATACAATCAACAGTAATTAAGAGAATTAGACCACGGGGCATCCAAGTTGTTTTTTAATTCTCAAAGGAGAAAAATTGTTTTCCCCTTTGAGAATATGATGAATATATTCCAAACCAACCCCTTTATATAAATGTGTGTGTGGCAGCGGGGGATGACTTGTTTTCCACTCTGTTCTGCTCTCATTAACTTCAGTTTCCATCACTTTTTAGACTCGAGGCTGTGTTAACGCCTCAGACGGATGCTCTCGGGCGGCGGTGCCCCCCTTGGAAGCTGGTTTCAGATGGTGGCTTAGAGTATTGTCATCTTTCTAGCACCATTTGAAATCAGTGTTCTTGGGGAGGGAAGTGTATTTTCACTGGCGAGCAAACAGGAAGTGCGGGCGCGAGGTGATCCGGAAGCTAAAAAGGTATCACTTCCTGTCCTGAAGCGCCGCTCGGTGATGTTGTGACAGCTCGAGCTCTTTGTCCTTTCTCCAAAGGTTGACCGATTACTTTTGGTGTTCAGAGTCTGCTTTTGTTTCTAGCACCATTTGAAATCGGTTAAAGTGAAGGACAGATGTCATCTAACCGTGAGAAGGACGTTTACAATCTGCAGACCGTCGATTGACTGTCGTACCAAAAAAATGACAAATTACTGTGTTTTAATTACAAATTAAAACAGAATGACTCACCCTGGATCTTTCATTCATATCTAGATTAATGTTTGCATTGGAGGAGGAAGTATTCAGATCCTTTACTTACCAAGTAAAAGTCACAATATTAAACTTTAAATATGCTTATTGTGAGTATAGGGTCCTGCACACGGGAATTTTTTTGCTAAATGTATTATTTTGTGTGTAAAATATTGATCAAATAAATGTAGTCAAATGAAAAGTACAATATTTTCATTGAAATTCATTGATCTCAGTAAAAAGAAGCCTTTCATTAATAGTAGTAGGTGAGTTGGTGCTTAAGTTAATGTCCTTGTTACATGTTTGTCTGCCAAATTATCTCTTGATCATGAGATTATTTGAACTATTTTCTCGTCCAATCCACAAGGTGGTGCTGTAGTATGAACTACCGGAGGGATTATGTCCCGTCCGTCATCAGGTACACGGCACGGATCAATAACATGAACACAAACCGTGACTCACACAACGACACAGCTAAACACTGCACACTGCGCCAACCTTTAAACAATCTTTTATTCTTTTTTTAGCATCTATAAACCTGAACATGTTTCTATGTTGCTCATATTTAGCAGTTTACTGCCCTAATATTATTCAATGTTTTATTTATTGATGGTAATGTTAATATATTTGTTTAAAGCACCTTTTAAAAAGCAGGTAGAGGTACAAATGAAACGCACATAAAACTGGACAAAAGATTTTTTTTTTAAACATATCAATAAATAAAATCCCAAATTAAACAAAAAATCTCCTCAAAGCCGAGTTCCCTGATGGCGAACTCACGGTCACCTTTAGTTTTTAACCTTGAATATCTAAAGCTACTCACACCTTATAATGTGTAGTGATGATAGCAGCGTGTGTGTACGTGTCGTGTATTAGTACATTAAGAGTATATTATGAACAAATCAATGTGAGGCTCATGATGACGGCGGGGTTGGAGGTCCAGTCCATGTACACCACTACATTGTCTTTATTTGAGTTTATAGTGATTACAAAAAGTAGTTCCATAATAAATATTATACAAAACTCTGAGATGTTGTGTTAAAAAATGTAGTCGAACAAACACGGATTCAAAAGGCCGGCTCGTGTGCACAACATTCAGCAATCGCAGTGTACACCAAAACAATGCTAAATGCTAATTTAGCATGAACATCAATGGAAAACCTTCCAACATCTGTTCCATTGTTATCCTCCATTGTTCTGTGTGACATTTGAGTGTTTTGGGCCTCAGGCGGATGCTCTCGGGCGGCGGTGCCCCCCTTGGAAGCTGGTTTCAGATGGTGGCTTAGAGTATTCTCATCTTTCTAGCACCATTTGAAATCAGTGTTCTTGGGGAGGGAAGTGTATTTTCACTGGCGAGCAAACAGGAAGTGCGGGCGCGAGGTGATCCGGAAGCTAAAAAGGTATCACTTCCTGTCCTGAAGCGCCGCTCGGTGATGTTGTGACAGCTCGAGCTCTTTGTCCTTTCTCCAAAGGTTGACCGATTACTTTTGGTGTTCAGAGTCTGCTTTTGTTTCTCGCACCATTTGAAATCGGTTGAAGTGAAGGACAGATGTCATCTTACCGTGAAAGGACAAATTACTGTGTTTAAATACAAATTAAAACACCCTGAATATTTCATTGATATCTAAATTAATGTTTGCACTGGAGAAAGAAATATTAAGATCCTTTACTTACGATGTAGAAGTCGCGATACCAAACTTTAAATATGCTTATTGGGATTATATCGCAATATCTTTTGCTAAATGTATTATTTTGTGTGTATATTATTGATCTGCAAAGTGACGAAACGGTCAAATGAAAAGTATTTCCATTTAATGTAAGTAAACAGAAGCGTTCCATTAAAGTACCTTGTAATTGTACTTGGTACTGTACTTAAATTAATGTACTTGTTACATTCCATCTCTGGATGTTCGTCTGACAATTTGATCAATTTAAACTATTTTCTAGTCAAATCCACAAGGTGGCGCTGTGGTATAATCGAATGAACGATTTAGTAGTTTACTGCCCGATATTATTCAGTGGCTTATTTATTAATAATAGCAATAATACTATTAACTTCATGTAGCACCTTTTTAAAAAAACAAAGGTTGCAAAGATACATGACAATAAAACAAAGACAAACAGCGAGGCCAGAAAAATAGATAAAACTAAGTAAAAAATGAAACGCATGAAACTGTACAAAAACATCAATAAATAAAATTACAAATTAAAGAATAAAAAGGTGATTTTAAAGCACTGAATGGTTCTGAGAGCCTCATCTCCTCAAAGCCGAGGTCACCTTTAGTTTTCAACCTCGAAGTTTCCCACCCGAAGATCTGCGGCTTCACACCTGTATGCTAATGCTAAACATGGCTAATTGTTTAGCATACACATTCATCTAAAGTCGGTCTTCATTAAGGAACTTCCAACAACTGTTTATTTCCTTTATATTTGAGTCTTTTAGGCCACAGACGGATGCTCTTGGCCCCCCTTGGAAGCTGGTTTCAGACGGTGGTTTAGAGTATTCTCATCTTTCTAGCACCATTTGAAAGCAGTGCTCTTGGGGAGGGAAGTGTTTTCATTGGCGAGCAGCAGAGAGCTGGGATGTGAGCACTGGGATGTGAGCACTGGGATGTGAGCACTGGGACTCGAGCACTGGGACTCGAGCACTGGGACGCGTGTGGAGAGGCGTCCACCAGTAAGTCTTCATTCAGCTGGAGTCTGACTGAGTTCTCCTCTGTTTTTTGTTTACAGACTGTGGTTTGACTAAGTTAATATTATTTAAACAAATGTACAAATGTATGTAATGTCTATATTGATGTTTGGAAGTATTCAGAATTGTATTATTAGCAAAAAGTATTGTTTCTAGTAAAACTTCAATTTGTAAAGACAATATTTTATTTGAAAAGTGATCTAAGTATAAAGAAACAATACAGGAAAGTAAGTACTTTGTAGGATTCAATTGTACTGCTTAAGTTTTTTTAAAACAAGTTCTAGTCAAATCCACAAGGTGGCAGTGTAGAGTAGAATATTAGAGGAATATTTTTGGATATGAGATTCTGTACTACAGTTTATTTCACTTTCAGATCATCAATACAGTTTCCTTTTGAGTCATTTCTTAGACATGTTCTTACTCACATGGTATTTAAAAAAAATATTGTATAATCTTTTCTGCCATCCTACAGTTACATTAAATATTTTTTCATGTCATATATTCTGCCTTTCTTATTACTGTATACTATTTAACTTTGTATGACCATTTTTCTGTTATAAAATGTTTTTTTTAATTCACGATAACTTCCATTAGCTAGATGCTAACCACTGCACCACGAGGACTTTTTAGGACGTTATAGAGATCTAGTGCAACACATACACTTTTACTTATTGTGCAATACTTGTATACACACAAACACAATATACATGCAGTACACTTACATTGTTTGGTATCATTTTATTTCACTAATTACAAAAAGGTCACGCCAACACAAACGCCTGCAATATGATATAAAAATCTTACGGAGATGTTCTGAAACAGAACTACAGATCATCTCTGTGCACCACCAGAACCCGTGCAGGTTCTTCATTGCGCGTGGGGTTAAGAACAAATCTATTAAACTGTCACTCTGGAGAAGAGATGACCACAAAACACTTCCAGGGCGAAGCTTCAACGAATAATTTACATCAATTATTTAACCAAATCTGTTGAAGTTATAGTGCTACACAAAAAAACACAACGGCAACATGGCGAACATGAACATGAGGCTAAGTGTGGCTAGCATGAAGCTAAGGTAGACGCACAATTAAGCCTCCATTAACCAATAACTGACAAGCTAAAACACTTGGCTTCATGCATTAAGGCATTCGAATCGAGCCTCGTTTTAAGGCAGAGCTTGCTTCTGTTTGACAGATTTTCATATCATCTTTAGGAAAGTGAATCTACAAGACGGGAGGAGGCCGACGCCGGCGTCTTTCTTCAATACAAATGTCTTTTCTAATGCGTCCATCATTTCCATTTCAGTTTCCTAAATGTGTGTAATTAGTTTGTGTTCCGAGGTTTCTGCAATTTTTGATGTTTCTGAAGTTCAACCCAAAACAATTTAATCAAAAACAGCTGTATTTTAAAAAAATATATAATTCTGCAGCGTCTCAGCTAAATTGACCTAGCCAAGCTGTGCAAACATGTTCAATCAACATTAAATATAAATAAGCCTCTAATAGCAAACATGAAATGTCAGTCCTTCACTTGCAGCATAGAAAAAGTGCTGGTGATGTTTGAAAGGAAAAGGGGAAGCATCCCAAACATCACTAAATTAAGTGCAATGGCAACAAAAAAAAGGAGTTGTGAATTGTCAAAGAGACTGAAGTTATTCTCAAGAAATTAGAAGAGTAGTCTGATATCATTAAGTTAAGGATTGAGCGCAATTAGCGAAGGTTTCTGAATCTCAGGCGGGCGTTCAGAAACGACAGCTTCAGGGGATTTTCCCGAGCCTGCGCATCCTCATGCACACGTACATTCAAAGTGGGATCTTCTCATCTGGACACGTTTACAGCCAGTAATGCTGCAGCAACAGGACGCTTACTGCAGGGAAAAGGAGAAGAATCATTGAAATTAGCCACATTTTTTAGACAAATTGTATAAAAAAAAATTAAAAAAAACCTGCAGAGAGAGGAAAAAAAAAAAATCAACTGTCAAGGGTTGAGATGGACCAACAGGTCAGTTATCATTTCAGGAAGAAAAGATTAGTAATGCATGATGGACATGGAGTTTGACACGTGTGATGCTCTGTTCCTTTGGCATGATAAGTGTGCGCAGCAGCCTCAGCATCTTCTTACCGCGAGTGCTACCGCCTCTTCTTTGGGAACGACAGTGTCAGGAGAGCTTCTCCGAGAGCTGCAATCCAACAATGAGCCGTCAGCGTTACTGCTCATGTACAACCAGCCGCACACACACGAAGCGGGAGAGCGTCAGGAAGCCGCAGGAAACTAATTCTTCCACCACAAGACGACAGACAGCCTATCGAGTAAGATCATCACAAACACACACAAAGAGACACACCCTGGCTGCTGCTCTCCATCTGTCTCCTGTTGCCGAAATATCAAAATGTGTGTGTTACTTTGAGATGCAAAAAAAATACTCCTCATTCATTTCTAAGAGCCGAAAACAGCAACAAAGACACAAACGTTAAAGGAAATTGTACACATGTATGGCCTGATTTTCCTGAATTATTCAATGAGATTACTGTATTAATTAAGAAAATACAAACTGTGTGGGGCTTTTTTCTATTTTTTTTAAATAATGTGATAATTTAGTACAACTAAAATACAAAAGAAATGTCGCAATGTTGTGATTTGGCCTAAAACTGTAACAGAGGATTTTTATTTTCATCCATAAAGACGACCAAAAGTTTATGGTTGTCCAATTCAGTTGCCCTGAGAGCCCGAGTTGTACAACTTTGCTGCAAGTTTCCAAACTATATGGCGGTGTGGCGAGGTTTATCAAGTCTTTCCGCACAAAGAACTCAACAGGAAACAAAAAGTTTCCTCAGAAACATTTCCAGAAATGAGACGTAACAGCAACCGCTACTTCCTGTTTTGAGAGATAAAGTTAGCCAATGTAATTTTTTTGGGGGGGGGGGGGTTTGGTTTGAATTTTTTGTGGGAACTACAAATCATACTTATACCAAACATGCCGCCAGTAAACGTTGTGATTCTTAACTGGACAGACTTTTCTCTTTTTTTCAAAAAAAAAAGAGAAAAAGTGCAGTTTGGCGCTTATTAGCAGAAATGGAAGAGAATATTCTTTACCATGTTCAATTAATGTGTATATATTTTTTTTTAAACTGTCAACATTGTAATGACGTACTATATTATGTTGCATTTCCTTTATTTAAGTTTCTTAAATTTAATATGTTCTGCTATTTCAATGTATTTTTCATACTTAATATTTGCATGTTTACTCTGTAACTTTGCTTGCTGCTACAAACAATTCCCCCCCGTGGGGATGAATAAAGAATCTATATATTTATTATGACATTTGTGGTATGAACTGTTTTAGAAAGTATGAGCGCAACATAAGCTGATGCACATGAAACATCACATTTCTACCGGTCTATTGCTCCAACCTGAACTTCCTCTTTGGTCATGGAAATATATGACATTCATGGAACAACAACAACAAAAAACATGCATACCTTCACATGAACACATGCTGTATCATTTATGCTGCATTAGTAGGGTTGCAAAATTCCGGGAATATTCAAAGTTGGAAACTTTCCATGGGAATTAAGAGGAATATACGGGAATAAATGGGAATTAACAGGAATAAACTGGAAATCTTGGGGTAATTTAACTGTATTTACATTGTCATAAGCAGACATATTGATAATAAATATTGATTATACAACTTTTAAAAGTTACATTTTTGACATTTTGCGAATAGAACTTTATTCTTTCGTCGAACAACGAAAACATGAACGTTGAATAAAAAAAAAAAAAAAAGGTGTATTCCGTATGATCACCAACTACATTTAAGTTACCTGTTGTATGCTTTTGCGAAAAAACGTAGGCACATTTTTTTTTTTCAAAATTCCCGTGGAAAGTTTACCGGAAACTTTCCGCTCCTTTGCAACCCGACGCATTAGGCAGACATATTGTGTTAGTATTTGAGTTAGTTTCTGCTCAGTGACCTCCAGCTGTGTGCAGAAGAGTGTTTTGAGGGCGTCTTACAGCATTTACACTGCGAGCTGAAGAAAGAGCCTTGTTGTTAAAAAGCACCACGCAACACGTCACAGACGGCGAGCTTCAACAGTAGGAAAGTGTCGACTGTACACAAAGCGCTGGGACATCAGAAAAAGTTGGAAAAGCGTCGAAAGGGACCAAGAACCTTTAATGGACGGTCAGAGATGTTGATAAGAAAAAGCCAGCAGAGTTGAATTAAACAACTTTTTACCGTCGTTTGTCTTTGATGATTGCCGGAACTCCACAGAAATAGCATCCACAGACAGTGAGGATAATACCAATGAGAACTATTTTCAATGAGAAGACAAAAATGGAGATGTTGGAAGATGATGGATGGGCCGCGAGGCCGACAATGCAGCGCCATTTCAATGAAAACATGAAAACGGTTGAATTGGTAATCCCAAAAAGTTTCTTTTCACTATTGCTTTTTGTTGGAATACCAATTTAAAAATAATGAAAACCTGACATGCACACTTCATAGAAACATGGAAATCAAGTACAAAACACACACACTACAGTGAAATGACACATCCAGACATGACTGCATGATGATCTCATGGCTGGATGCGTCACTTTGCTATTCAAGAACAAGATGGCGTCTGCAGAACGCCACAGTCAACCCTGCTGTAATACAACCGTGTTGTTCTGAGACCATCATGATCTCAAGTGGGTCAACAATACCTCTTTACAGTCTTGATCTACCGTTAAATTAAGTTGAAACTTACTCGTCAAACCAACACCCAACCCGATAGCTTTGGCATTTCCGTCGTTGCCTGTAAAAAAATAAAAAGACTTGTGTCAAACTGTGGTGTTGGTTAAACTGCAACGCGGATCTAAAACTGTTAAAAAGTGATTGAGGGATTAACTTTGATGACTTACCAGGTGGCGCGTCAGTGGAGTCGGTATGAACTGAAGCAGAGAGGTACAGTGTAATCATTAAAAAGTCCATTTACTGTGTCTTACACATCAACTAGGGCTCAGCAATGTTTTGAGATGGACGTTAACGTGAAACACAAAGTATTTAAATACATTACTTGTGTGTTTTGAGTGCTGTGACTTGAAAAAATAAAGAGTGACTTGATGACTTCATGCACTTGTTATATTTAATGTTGTTATCAAATTGATATAATCCATTCAGTTGTCAAATATTGTACATCAAATGTTAGATTTAGCAGACTACAACTAATCACCGCTGATTCATTTACTGATGGATGGATGTCACAATAGTTTACTTTGCATATATCGTTAAATAGGTGCACATAATGGCCTGGGTTGTCTTCTAAAAGAGTTTTAAAAAGACATTTTCCATTTAACCCTGAATTTAACACAACACACAACAATATCAGATTGGTCAAGGCATTAATTAAAGTTGATAAAATAGTTTTGCTCCGTTTTTTTCCCCCACAAATAAATGTATTTAATTCATTTTAAATTGGCATTTTGGAGCTTTAGATGGTTTTAAGCATTCGGGTGGACTTTACCTATTGTTTTCTTGGTGGTAGAAGGGCGTTGGGTGGTTGGCGTTACTGCAGAAACATAAAGAATTCAGAATCCTGTTGTCGACATCACAGTCATATTGTGCACATATTTACTAAAATTCTATTTCTTCATATTTATTTGTATTAAAATCCAATGATTGATTTCTTCTTGTATGAACTGTATTGTGTAAGCTAGCAGCAACCAATTGGAACCAATGATATGCCATCAACCAATCAATCAATTCTTAGTGCTACATTCTAACTCCGCCTATTTTTAAGCCGTCCAATCAGAAGCCAGGGACGTCTAAATCCCTCTTGGACCTCTACATTACATCATACAGTTGCATAACAGAATGCAATGGCGTCTGGTTTAGTATAAAACAATGTTCATCAATAATAAAAATTTTTAAAAAAGGAATTTTCTTGATCAGTAGTTTTCCTTCATGACTTACGTCGACATGTTGGAAGTCCAGGTGACCACTGACCACCTGTTTCACATGTCTGGGTGCGCGATCCCGTCAAAGTGTATCCAGATATGCACTTGAACGTCACCGTGGATTTGTATTGGTAAGGGGGCTGCGAACCCTCAACGCGGTCAGCATTTTGGATTTTGGGTTCTTGACATTGAACCACTGCAGGTAAAAGGACATTTTAAGTGGAAATTAATGCAACGGCCCCAAACTAAATGTCTCCATCGTACGCGGGTGTTTCTGTCACAGCTCAATTTACACTGGAGATAATGTAAAGTTAAGAAGAAATAAGAAATGCATTTAACCCTTTTAGATCACAACCGATGTCATATTGCCGATGTATTGAACAATATTTTTTTTTGTGAATTTTTTTTTTTTTTAAATATTAAAATTCAGAAATATTTTTGTCTTGTAAAACAAAATATGAACTGTAATTTCTATAAGATAGTTCCAACCAATTGAAACCAATTATTTGTCTTTGTGGCAGTCTATTTTAAATAGCTTAAAACCCATTTTTAGAGAATTGCTTTTAAGCAATTTCGTCCTTTTATGTTTTTATTTTTAGGATCTATTATGAAGTTCTTTTGTCCCGATCGTTTTGTTTGTACATTGGATATATTTGCTTGTTTTCTACTGTTTTTTTTGGCTATTTGTTTGGTTGGGTTCAATGCTTTTATGTTTGCCGCCATTTGGGTGGTGTTTATACTTTTGCAAATCTGTGAAAGCACTTTGTAAACTCTGTTTTTAAAAGTGCTATATAAATAGAGTTATTATAATTTATACCTCCATCTCCACTGTGATTGGATGGCTGGGTCAAATGTGAAAGTGCCTACTTTGCGTCACGCTTAAGTCGGGTCCTGTTTCTCATGAACCGTACATTTCATCAGCGTTTGAGTGTGTGACAACTGTTGCTCTGGAGTCAAAAGTAGCACGGTGTTGATTGTGAAGTCGATCATTTGAGAAAGCTGCAAGCAGTGCCAAGCTTCTGAGCAATGACAGGATGTGTGGTAAGAGACCTCCAAGCAATGTTATGAATTCCTCTGGAAATGTGTATCCAGTCATCTCATAACATCAAAAAATTGTGCATTTGAGTGAGGGGAAGAAAAACAGTGTGCAAGTTTTGTTTTTCAAAAACAGAGCAACTTACCATTTAAAAAAAAAATGTAATTAACCACCAAGCAAAGGAGGGAAAAAACCTCTGCTAATGTAATCAAGAAGGAAAAAGACAGACGGCTAAGTATATTAAAAAAAAATGTGATAAAGTGGATTTCTTAACAGAATGCATCTGGAAAAGCATAAATCAATGTTCATCAGTGGCCAAATGCAACAGGTTGCTTTTTCTTGACAGACTTAAACAAAAGCAGTAGTTTTCCTTCATGACTTACGTTGACATGTTGGAAGTCCAGGTGACCACTGACTGTCTAGTCCACACGTCTGGGTGCGCGCTCCCTTCATAGTGTATCCAGTTATGCAATCGAAAGACACCGTAGACATGTATTTGTGAGGGGGCCGGGAACCCCCGGCCCAGTTGGCATTCTTTATATCGGGATCCTTGCATTGAACCGCTGCAGGAAAAGAACATTTTCAATAGAAATTCATTAAATTGCCCAAAAAGACCTTCGACACAGTGCGTGAGTGTATCAGTCGGAGCTGAGATCATACTGTGGATAATGTGGAAAAAAGGGTCGGGAGGGGAAAAAGTCAAACCACTTACTGACACATGTTGGAGAAGCGGGCTTAAATGTTCCATCTTCTGAACATGATGATGATCTTGAGCCAGAGAGTGTAAAATCTTTATGACAAGTGTACTGTACAACGTCTCCATATTCATAGGTTTCTCTGATTGGAGCGAAAATGGCATCCTTAACCGGTTGAGGCCGCAAACAAACCACCACTGCAAAATAAAAAGGGACATCTTTTAGAATGGAAATAGACACAGAGTGTATATTTAGTCATGTGCCCTGTATTGATGCACACACATTACCAACCTTCACATTCTGGCATTCTGTCAAGCCACCCTTGCGCCCCACAAAAAATTGTATTTTTGCCAACCAAAGTGTACCTAATAAGGGAATAAAAAAAATGCAGACTGATAAACCCTACTGAACATTGATTAGAACTTTTTTTTATCTAAATTTAAAAAAAAAAGAAATACAATGGGTGCTGACATTTTAGAGTTAGTTAGATTATAAAAAATCATTTTCTGAACATGAGCCATCAAAGTAATCAGTTTATTACTAACCCAGTTTTGCAGGTGACCACTATTTTATTGCCAAATTCTGTTCCGTCAGAGTAATCAATGTCTCCATTTGCCACCTCATCAGCTGGGCCACAGTTCCTCTCTGAAAAACCAAAAAAAAATAACCCTCAATGCACAAATTACTCATTAATCTAGAATGTATTTGTTGTTTATGTACCAGAGGGCAAAAACTGAATAATGTCATTTTAAAACTTGTAAAATATTAATAATATAAATGTGTTAATATTCACTCTGGCATTTCAACGTCAAAGGACTCCAACTGCCAGCAGTACAGGTAATGCTTGTAGACCCTGCTCCAGGTGTGTAGCCTAAATCGCAGCCAAAAGACACTTTGTCCCCATTTTGGAAAGTTTGTAAACCACTGAAATTGTCCTTCAATGTCATGTGTTCTCCTGCTACTGGCGGGCTGCAGGTTTGAGCTATAATGAAAAGTAAAGAAAACGTCAGTAAAGAGATAAACACTAACCGGGAGGTCAAGGTAATGCAAGATTAAACACCAGCTTGTGTATGATGACAGAGTATTTGAAGGGCACTCACCTTGAGAGTGGATGGCAAAGCCAAGAAAGCTCAGTAATAGGACGTAAGTGACACTCATGATGTGATCTGGCACGTCTGACCGAAGTCAATGAGCTTTCTGGCAAAAACAAACACAAACGTAAGCAACACAGTCACGATAATAACTTCATAAATATGGTTGATACTAGCTGGCGCAGAACAGTTTCCAAAAAACACATTACAAATATGCAAGTCATCAAAGACAGCGAGTTACTCGACTTAAATTACAGCGAACTAAAACATCAATTTAGTTCAAGTTAAAATGCACAACATCACAAATAACGATAAATAGTTGCTTAGTCTTGTCCTTTGTCGCCTACTGAGAAAAAAAAAAAAACCTAACTAGCTACAGAAAATATGTCAATATTAGCAAATTAGCGTGACACTGCTTCGGACACTCATGTTAACGAGCTAATTCACAACTTGTCTGTTGCTACACTTTCCACTGGCAAATTCGGCATAGGTTTAAAAACAAAAAAATTGAAAGAAAGCACTATAACAGCAACTTTTTGTCCCGTTAAACTACTAGATCCTGCGTGTTGCTCCCTGTCTTCCTTTAGCACAGCTCACCTCGGGCGGTTTTAAACTAACGATGTAAGACTAACTCTAACTTTAATTTATATCTGATCTATGCCGAATTACCGGATGACCCCTCCCCGGTGCGGGAGAAAACGTTAAGTCGCGTTTAATTGAGGTTTTGAATGTGCTAATTATCCACACACTCAAGACAGTCAGGGTTAAGCTAACGTTAGCTAACCTAGCTAATGTTTCGCTAACGTAACGTCAACAAACGTCATTGATACATCGTTTTCAAGTTAGAGCAGTGTCTCCGTTGGGTTTTCGGTTTTAGTTCGTAGTGCATAAACATCATAAACATCTGAGCATCGGATTTGACTTACCGACTACACGTGAAGACAGTCACAATGACCGCAGCTGACCCACAGCAGTGAATGATGTGGGTTATTTCCTGCGGGGAAATGGGCGTGGCCTTTTAATCAGTGACGTAATGTCGTCCTGAGCCGAAAATCACCAACGTCTGTGTTTCCAACATGGGAGTTTATGTATCTTCTCATGGCCAGTTACAATGGAGCCCATCACACAAGGCATTCATAGAGCATGATGTAATGGACCCAACCCTGGCAGGGTCAATATGAAGAAGTGACGCACTTCCCACTAAACTTATTTTTTTATTTTTCATAAAAGAAATGTCCCCCTTTCAAGATTTTTCCCTCCTACCACACTACATTACATTGCCTATTTTCCTTTAAAGTCACTTCCACGGTGTTGAAACATAAGACAGAACTTATGTAAGGAAGGGTTGGAAAGGAAAGTTTTATTTTTATTATTTTTGACAATGTTCTTATGTCAGTATTACTGACTTATGGACCTGCAGCTTCGACCTCTGCCCAGTCATACATTTCTCTGACAAGACTTGAAATTTTTAGTCAGTGCTAGTGCATGAACTTCATTCGGATCTTTAGTTTTGAACATTATGGAGATAAGAGTGAGCAGTTTGTGGTCAGTATTTGTAGGTGTGGCTTTCCGCTGTAAAAAGTACCCCGCCTAAACACACAATGTTTCCTCACATTCTATTGTATGGCAGGTTTACACGAATTGAAAATATAAACTTGCAATCTGGTTCATCAACAGGTCCCCCACTGACTGACTCTGTCTCAGACAATTTCCTTCTGGTCACTCCTCTGCACATTCCTCCATACCTGATATTAAACACACTTTAAATACACTTGTCACTTTCACATACCACTTACATTCCAAAGCACTTTATTCTTGTATATTCTACTGATGATTGAATTGTAAATACGTTGTTTGAATGTCTCTTTCTCATCAATAGTCATGTCATTTTACCTAACTCGCATTGAAAAAGTTGCCTTTATTTAAACTATTTCATTTTAATATTATGGAACAAAAACAATATATATATATTTTTACCTCTTAGCAAGCAAGGGTTTCAGGTGACTTGTAAATGTTACTATTTGTGATAAACTGCAAGAATAATAAGTTTCATAAATGTTGCAATGAGATCCTCTGATAAACATGCGGATGTACAATATGATCCAGAGTCTTCACAGATCATCATGTGTTATTAAAGAACCATGGTAAAACACAAACAAAACACAAACCAATGCCACATAGCATGTGTTAAAATGTTAAAATGATGTCAATGAGCCGACTATAGGGCATAGGGCATTGGCCTGCTACAAACCCTCCTTCTCCTTGTGGCCCTTTTGTATCTCGCTTTTGTACCTTTGAGTACTCCGCACAGAAATATCAACATGGACACAAAAGAACACCAACGCAGCAAAGTATACCAAAATGGCACTTCTGTCCATGCCCTGTGAAAACAAAGATTTGATTAGAGACTTTTTTTTGAGACAACAAAGACTTTGTGGAACTTTTTGAAGATATAATCAACGGTGCTAAAGAACCAATTCAGAGCATATTTATTATCGGCTATATCTTTGCTGCTGTGAATATCAAATAGAGAACCTTTAATACATTAATCTAAAAACATAGTATATTTACAGTGTAGTCTAACCTGCTGAAAAACAACTCTTGATCAGTTTGATTGATTGGTAAAGATGTGTTTCCCGTGTCGGAGTGGATTTTCGTGGTAGCTCGGCAGGTCGTCGGAGGTGGAGGTTTGGCCGTCGTGGTGTTCATTCTGTCATCACAGTCATAAAAGGGTTGGCCTGATGATAAAAGCAAATATTACAGTGAAACTATGAGCTTGTACGTTGTGCAATAAGGATTTCACAAGAGTTTCTGATCAGATTCTATCAATCCAGTCCGTCAAGCAGCAAGACTATCTTTTCATATGTTAGATATTCATCAAAATACCCTTTTTGCATGATTTTGTATTCATATTTGTGAGATAAAGGGTTGGTATGCACTGCTGGTGCTACAGTGTCTTTTTAAATTTGTCCACTAGGCGTCACCAAAGTCAAATCCAACACACTAAGGTTTTAATTCATTAAATACACAATATACTTCACTTTGTAAAGTATATTTTTACGTTTATCTTCCTTTATATCATCTGTTATAATTTAACTATTTATTTATTTATTATTATGGGAGGTAGAACAGGGTGAAAATATGTGCTGGTTGTGTATTGTTCTGTTGATATTCAATTTGATGTGACTTGCAGGCTGAAAATCAATAAATACATTGTTTGAAAAAAATACACAATATACATAACCATGAACATAAATCAATAATTAAATTAAATGATGTTAAAAAATGTTGCTTTGGTGAGAATACAACCTCACATCTGTGCGTACCAGGCATAGTGACGACATAGATGCAGCTGCGGTCGGCGGGCATCAGAACCTGCACAGAGATGACGTCACTCCGCTGACTGCTGATGTCATTATTGGCGACGCAGTAATAATCGCTGTCCTTCCGCACTGTGCCACATTGTAGGTGTAAGTCGGACGACTTGTGGATCAAAAACTCTTTGTGCAGCGTGCGTTGGTACCAGGCGTAAGCGACACCTGTTCCCTTTGTGCAACCACAGCGCACGGCCACCGGCCTGCCCCGACACGTGAGCCCATCCGCCAGAGAGCTCAAGGGCTCAAGCCTCGGTTTCGATACGGGAACTGGCCAAAAAAAAGTAGAAAACAATATATTTAAATTCAGCTTCTTATTGTGTGTACATTTAGTGGCAGAATCTTAAGCCAATGCAATGCGGTACTAATGCTCAACTAACATGGATTATAGAGGGGATGCACATACAAACAAAAGACTTTTGTCCAACAAACTTAAAGACTCAGCCAAAATGAAGAGCAATTTTTGACAATTTGTCACGTGAGTCATTGGTCCAATTCTGTAGTGTGAATTGTGTGCTGATGAGTGACGCTCCATTCCTAAACTTAACTCTTTTTTTTGCCTGAAATTAACTTTCCGGGCGCACAAACTGTTATTATGAAAAGACACTATATGCATATAAGAAGTAGTGGACAATGACACGCCGTCCTTTTTATTTTATTTTATTTGATCTTTATTTAACCAGATAAAATCAGTTGAGAACCAATTCTCATTTACAATGATGACCTGGAGGCAGCAACACAGCCTCGACCTACTCTCTGTCCAAACTGACGTCAGAGGGATACCTCAGGGGTGATGCTTGGGGCCACTGAGAATATGTCCTTTCTGATCTTGTGATTCAGTTTTGTTCTTACCTTCAGTGATGACCACGTTGACTGATGTCATGATGTCAGCAGACATTTTGTTGATCCCAACCCAGTACACTCCAGAGTCATCAACTTGGAGATCTGTGACTTTCAAAATCAGCCCTCTTCTTCTTGCATCTATGATGTGAGACTTGTGAGTTTTTATAGTTTCACTTTCTGAATCTAGCAGAATCTCACAGGTGATTCTGGAGTCCCCTCGACACCAGTACTTTTTACTGTACAGGAATAGGTTGGTGTCGTAAGTGCAGATTAGAATGAATTCACCTCCAATATGTGCGGAGATGTTCCTTTTATCACACTGGAGCTGAAGACTTGCTGAAAGACAAGAGAAGGAAACTCACAGTCACAGCAATCAGATAACTGCTCTCGTTTATGGTTGTTCTACAATAAATACAACTTTAAAATTCATTTATTTAATTTTTATATTAACCTTGGCAAAACATGTAAACAACAACAACAATGGGTCACTTAAATTCAAAGTGCATGTGTGTTGGCATCACGTATTGTTTTTTATTTATTTAAAATTTAACTGAAAATAACATTTCCATATGTAATACCTTCTGCACATGTGAACACTGTTTTTTTTAGGAATGACTGTGTGTTGTAAGACTACAACATAATAAAATGCATAAACCAAACATACCAAAATTATGCATATATTCTATATATGTGTATATGGATATATACATATATATACATATATATATATATATATGTATATACATATGTATGTATATATATGTATATACATATGTATGTATGTATATATATATATACACACACACATATATGTACACAAATGTATGTGTGTGTATGTATATATATATTGATATATATATATATATATATATATATATATATACATATATGTATATATACATATATATATATATATATATATATACATATATATATAAAATATATATGCATAATTTTGGTATATATACATATATATACATATATATATATATATATATATATATATATATATATATATATATATATATATATATATATATATATATATATATATATATATATATATATATATATATATATATATATATATATATATATATATATATATATATGTAGACACACACACACATATATATAACACGGTAGTTACAGTGTGTCTGGCACTGAAGTGTATATTTTTTCATCTTAAATAATAATACAATTACAGTTAAACATTGTTAAACAGATGTTGTTGTTTTTTACAAAAAACATCCTTCTTCATAATCTATTCTTATTTTACAAAAGGCATAAATAAGTTTCTCTTTTAGAACGAATATAAAGAGTATGAGTATCATTAATACAAGTTGTAAATCATAATCCACTCACCATGGAAAAGCAAAATCAGACACAATGTCTTCATTTTGATGTTGTGAAAGCTTAACTATAATCTACAGCCAGGACGCTGTAGAGAACTGTGGTGATCGCAGCTTCCTGTAGGTACATTGTGGGTCACACGCTTGTGCGTGCCGTTATGCTCTTGGCCGTACAGATGAAACACATTTACCTCCGGCTGGCTTTGAAAAAAGCAAATGTCTCATCAACAGAGAAAACTGAACTTTCACCATGGTAACACACATTACAGTTTGACTTGTTCTTCCACATTTGAGATCACCATTTCACTCATAATCTGTCAGCGACAAAAATAAATACACTTTCAACAAATCAGGTTGATTTCACTACTTTAGGTGAATCATGTTTATCAGGTTGATTAGTTATGAATCCTGTGCATGGAGGAGTGTTTGTTATGGGTGTAAACAACACAAAATCTACACCAAGCAGTTGGTGGGATGAAAAGAGAGACTATACAAACTGTGGGGCGCGACCCTCTAGTGGGGTGGGAAGGTATTACAGGTGGGGTGCGGGGGGAGTTGCCCATTCTTAAAAATACTTTTTTTTTTGTAAGAATTTAAAGAATCCTTAATCCAATTATTCTCTGCATGTCACCATCCTTAGTAATGAAGGAGCTTTGTGCTGCTGTGAAGCTCTGGGGCTTCAGTGCCTTGCTCAAGGGCACTTCAACATGAAACTATGGGGAGAAAACAGGGATCCAACCGGCTTCCTTGCTCATCTTTTTTTTGGCCAAATATGAGTTATTTTTTGCACATGTATAACTTTATTTGCATTGTTTTAACAAAGTGATTGCACGTGTTATTAGTTCTTGTCAGATGGAGCAATCTGGTTCACTTGAAAGGGATTTACATTTTCTTTAATCTATTCATTAAAAAAACACGGATGGAGGAGTCTCAACAAGTTGGACCATTTTGTTCCCTTGTTGTTTGGCGGTGGGAACATTTTGCTTCCTCCAAAGTGGAGCGTGACAGAAAAAGCTTGAGAACCACTGGATGAAGTTCACCTAAGCTGCATGTCTTTGAGGAAGCTGGAGAACCGAGAGGGAACCATTGCTGCCACGGGGAGAACGTGCCAACTTCACACAGAAGCACTGCCCAGGATCCGGAGGTCAAACCCAGCCCCCCGGTGCCATCACGCCACCATGCAGTCCACTGTGAAAATGCCAAGCGACCCAAAAATATCTATTTGGGTTAATCTACCACAAAGCCACTAGATGTCATCATGCTACTGGTGTAATGTACAACACCTGCTGGATGCAGCGTGCACTTCACTGTCGTCTGCATCATGTCACTCAGTTGCAGTTGCTCTCCCTCCTCTCACATGAACTGCATGTCAACTTCTCTGGTAAGACAATTCTTATTATGTTTTCCTCGTCTTCTTGCTGCTATTATTATTATTAGTACATACAGCATGTGTTTTATTTTGTTTGTCGTACTCTAACCCAGCTCGCTGCAAAGGGAAGTCTTGTACGCGTGACAGAGCTCCTCCCATTGCTCTTTAAAGCCGAGTTCAACGGAGTCAAATAGAAACTGACCTGTTTCCTCTGCACAAACGACAGTACGTTTGACAAGAAATGGCAAAGTTTACTTGATAGTATTGTGTCTGTAGAATACTGTGCAGTGATTTAACAAAACAAAGGGCTACTGTGGACGAACCGCCGGCATGAATGGAGACCGAGAGTCTGGATGGCCGATCCTTTTTTGATCGTGAGCCATCAGATGATGTGTATGTGACAATAGAAGATACATCTTCCATCCACATAACTAAACCATTTGCTGCTTGACTTTCCAGTAGTGTACAGGAAGTATTTCTTCATGCGCTGCGCTTAAATTTGATTTTAAATGAATCAAAAGTTTTTAAACTCTAACACGACGCATGGCCCAATGTTATGATGGGATGTGTGCATATGTAATTAATTGAAGTTAATTTCTGTTCATGGCCTAAAGGCTCACTTAAAACATTGAGATGACAATGGAAGAGGTAAATCTATAAGTCTAATATTAGGACGTAACAAATAAAGGAAGCAGAAATGTCTTGAGGTTAAGATATACAGTATCTAGTGTGTGAACTCGAGTGTGCAATGTCCAGACAGTGCAATGTATTAGAACAATGCTGAAGCTAAATCTTAGTTTATTTAAAAAAAAAAAAAGTTAACTACAGACCAAAGAGCAGCTAAGTGCGCTGCTGCTAATTCTGTCTCAGAACATCAGGATTTTCTGGATTCTCTATCTTCACCGCTCCCTCTGCCTCCATCCCAACCCACATGCCTCCTCCACCCCTCCAGTGCGTCCTGAATGTTGTCCAACAGGCTCGACCGCCTGCACTGCACTCTGACATTTGTGTAGCAACAGTTGTTTCTAATTGTTCATATGCAAAAAAAAAAAAAGTGCGGTCCACTGCATTTGTGTGTGTTTGCCCCCCTCCTCCTGATCCCGTTACTGTCACGCATTGAAACACCCGAGTGAGTTTAGGACCCAGTGAGAAACACCCAGCGGGGGGGCGCGGCAATATTTTTAATCTGACCACAGAACCTGTTAGTTTACTCTTGCTTCCTCAAAGACAGTTCACACGTTCCCTCACGGTAGTTTCCTTGATGTGTGACAGTTGCAATAGAGAAGTGCTCGGCGCGGCGGCAGCAGCAACCAGAAGCGCCATCGGCCCTCTGAACCCGAGGCTCCCTTTTTTTGGCGACCCCATAATCCATGACCCCTGGACGAGGACCTCTGTGTCCTGAGATGCCGGTGAAAGGCGTCCCATCCAAGGCAGCGTTCAACCAGCCATGGAGCACCAGGCCTGGATACTGAGGAACCTCCTGGTCCAGCTGGAGAGACAGGAAGCCGTGGACGAGCAGCAACCCAATGGCATCGCCGGGGAGTTTGCGGTGAGTAAACTGTTTTGTTCCTTTTGCTTAAAGTAACCACCACAGAGGAGAAGTTTTTCATTTCCTGGCTCAACAGAAGCCATGTCATGTGCTTCTTTACACGAAGGACAACGAGAAGGGAAAGTTCATAGTTTTACAGACTTCCAGAATGTGACAAAAGCGCCATATTCAGGGAAGTAACGCGCCGCTGTTGTAACAACGCATTTGTGCTTCTTCCTCTTTGCACCGATGCCTGTCATTGACAAGGAGGATCTATACGCACATGCATTATAACATTTAACAACCAACAAAGATTCAATGAGTCAGATCATTTGCTCATGTATCATGTTTCAGTTTGACACATAACAATGTGCATATACATATTCACACACAAGAGCACATGTATGCACAAATAAAAAAACCTCCTTCTCAGAAGTGGAAGGATGACATCATCAGAGGGCTGCTGCCATGGTGATAAGTGACATGCCAGCGCCCGAGGACGGCCCCCCCTGCGCTGTGCATGCTGTTCCCAGCCCCCCCCGACCACTCTGAAGGACGAGGTCTATTGCATCACTTCCTTTAAGAACAAGAAGCGCTCTGTAGTGTCGGCGGCGCAGACGGTCCGCGAGGGCCTTGAGCAGACTGTTTGGGAACTGTGAGAATTGGCCTCTGAAAACAAAAAGACCAGTGTCTCAACAAATCCTGTGAGCCTCAACGAGCCATGACTTTAATTTTGGGTGTCAGGACCTTTTTCTTCGCACAGTAAATTCGCGGTGGAAATCCTCTCAGTTTGTAAGTCAGCCGGGGTTGACGCACATATAAACTGACCATGTAGGAGGTATTAGACCTGCTGTTGGCCCCCCTCGTCTTCTTGACTCTCCCGTGAGCCTGAACCACTACGAAACTAATGCAAGAAATAGCTAAAATGATCTCAATAATACAAAATGCACCACGGCTATTTGAGACTCGTGCCAGGTGGTACCAAAGTTGTTCATGTCCTGGAAGCATCGTACAGCACAAAACCACCAAAATGATGAGTTTTCTTTCAGGAGAAAAGCTATTTGCTGTCTCACATAACAGCTTTGATTATTTGTTATTGTGAAACTTTGTTTTGCTCATCAAAAGTTTTGTTTAAAGCTAATTCAGGTGTGTTTACTGATTTGAAATATACATGTTATATTGACATTTCATATATTAATACTACTCACAGCACTGTGTAATTATAGTTATAAGTAAATATATATGTATAATGCTTCTGAACAATAGGTATACAACTTATTTATACGGTCAAGTACCATAATACTTCATAATAGGTCATTCACATCACTGTATAAGATGGTTATTATATATGACACCTGTAATAATTACAGTCAGAATTAAGTCAGAATATCATGCCTTATAATGCGTTGTGTTTATAGTTATAACGCTGTATGTATTCTGCTGTTGGCAGCAGATTATAAATCGGTTTTTAATGCATTATGAGCAAAATATTCTCTGATTGTGCATTATGACTAAATTGCTCTTTCCTCTTTTTTCCCAGAGGTTGAAAAGCCAGTCAATAAAGTACCGCACTGACAAGACCTACCCCGCCAAGACAGCAGAGAAGCAGGAGAACAGCAAGAAGAACAGATACAAAGACATTGTTCCATGTAAGCGTCGCTGAAGGCAGATTTATGAACATATCCGTTTGCCATATATAGTTCTGCATAATCTGCATCAGAGCAGAAAAAATATGACTGGGACTAAATATATGTAGGTCAAAAAGTCATTTTTATTTACACCTATTGCACAATAATGCTGAAAATATATGTATATGGATCAAACATGTCATAATATTATCTTATGTTCTTCTTGGTTAATGTGACAAATTATGTTTTGATCATATCTGTTTCATTTTATGAAGAAAAAAAACGTTTATGACCATTTAACGAATCCAGAAAAACTAAATATATTTGTTTCTAATTCCTCTGTGTTTTCTTTTGCCACGAGGCTGTGAAGTACAGCTCTGTTAAATCCTTACAAGTTGTGCAGCGTTGATCTTGTAACTACATATTCATCTGCTTTTAGTTGACCACACCAGAGTGAAGCTCACGCTCACCACAGCTAAAAATGACGGCGAGTACATCAACGCCAGTTTCATCAAGGTAACAGTGT
>NW_027176153.1:23183047-23228047 GCF_023055335.1 Clinocottus analis | reverse complement strand
TTTGTCTGATGGTGGAAGACCCTTACTTTGACACACCGATGAGCTCCCCTTCGTCAGATGAAGTGCCAGTGGACTTGATCGAAGGCGCCAAACAATGGACAGTTAGCCCCATCTTCACTACGCCCTCGCTGTGTCTGAATGACCAGACTCTGCAGCCTAACTCTCCTGCCTCAGGTGAATTGTCTCGGTTGTGGGGAATGACATTGTGTGGATATTTGCGTTAACCGATGTGCATTTTGCAGGTGCTGTCGATGTGCACAGAGAGGAAGAGGTACCGCCTCCCTTACCTCAACGGACCCCTGAATCCTATGTGATAGCTGTGGCTGCAGGTCGGTGTTCTCGGTGGAGATGAATACAAAGATGCTGGACTTTAGAAGATGTGTCATTTAACATGTTGTGTTATTTTTTTTTCCAGATCCCTGTGAAAGGTTGATGGTTATCATTCCACCCAATGCTGCTGCTGAAGCTGTGAGGGAGTTGGAAAGTGAGGAAAACATCTGGAACCTTATACGACACACTGAAGACTGCTTTTCTTCTCGTGCCACATCTCTAAAGACGACTATAACAATTAATTAATGCACTTATTGAATATCCAAAACAAGCTATGATCCATTTTTTTCCCCAGGCGCCCCTCCCTCACCTGTCCCCCCACTTCCTGAGAGGACCCCAGAATCTTTCGAGTTGGCCCTTGATCAAGGTGACGTCATAATAATACACAATCAACAATGCTGAATATAGGGTTCAATTTTTAAAAAATGTGATAATTAAATTGATTATTGTTGGTTGTCTCTCAGCTGCTGTGGAGCTGAAGTCAGAGGTGAAGCTCAGCAGGATAGGAGTGTCGTCCGAGTGGTCTGGTGACTCACAGAAAGCTGCCTCTGCATCTCAGAACGAGACACAATGGCTGAGGAGTAAGGTGAGGAGGCGGAAATGTGACTTTCTTTAAGTGAGTGCCACGAGGCTTTTGGAAGCTGATGAGTTATGAATATTCACATTAATGAATGCAGCGTCTCAATGGAGAATGTGAATGATCATGACATTTGACACACAAACCATGACTTGTAACGTGGTGGCTTTGCTAATGTGTCATTGATTAATAGGTTTCTGAACTCATCCTGTATAAATAATGTAATATCAACGTTTTATGAGCATTTGAAATGGACTTTATGTGACAGCAACATACGTGTTTTTCTTTTAGAGTCTGAAAACAAATATGACCTTCACAGGTAAGATATTTATTACGCAACATTTCAAATGATGACTGCCAGATGTATGGAAGCCCGTTTCCGCAACCACAAACTAAAAAAAAAATAGTCATAATTATGCCAAAAAAATAATCATTATTATTCCAAAAAACAAAACAGATTGAGTAGTTACTGCTGAAACTATCTCATCATTTTGAGACGTTTTTTGTCATACTTTTTTTTTTGTCATGAGTTTTTTTTTTTTCAACTTTTTTTTGTTGACTTTTTTTTGTCATACTTTTTTTGTCATGACTTTTTTTTGCCGACTTTTTTTTTTTTGTCATAGTTTCTTTTTGGGACATAATTCAGATTTTTTTTTCAACTTTTTTTTGTCATACTTTCTTTTTTTTTGTCGACTTTTTTTGTGTCTTTTTTTTGACTTTTTTTGTCATACTTTTTTTTTTTTTTTGTCGATTGTTTTTTGTGTCTTTTTTTTTTTTTTTTAGGACATAATTAGGATTTTTTTTTTCGACTTTTTTTTGTCATACTTTCTTTTTTTTGTCGACTGTTTTTTTTGTCTTTTTTTTCGACTTGTTTTTGTCATACTTTCAATTTTTTTGTTGATTGTTTTTTTGTGTCTTTTTTTTTTTTTTTTGGGACATAATTATGATTTTTTTCGACTTTTTTTTGTCATACTTTCTTTTTTTTTGTCGATTGTTTTTTTGTGTCATTTATTTTTCTTTGCTATACTTTTTTTTGGTCATAACTATGATTTTCTTTTGTGGTGTAAATCGGCTTCCATATGTTTGTGATGATTTATTAATTTCACTTTGACATCAACAGTTCCAGTAACACATCCTGATCTTCCATTAAACACAACTCCAGACCTCCACCCTCTCCCTCCACCTCTGGAGCTGACGACTCCTGCGCTGCTTCCTCAGAGTGAGCTCACCACACTGAACGAAAACCCTCCAAACATCTTCTAGACACATACTTCACGACACATTATCAGAGCGTACACAACCCCACAAAAACACAACACATTCATTCATTTGTGTTCGATAAGAAGTCTTCTATCGTTGTGCAGCTGAGGACAGCCGGACTCCTCCACTTCCTGACAGAACCCCCGAGTCCTTCATCCTCACCACAGAAGAACGTGAGCACATCGTCGCCTCCCTGCAACAGAGAGACACACAATTCAACTCGTGTTGCGGTGCTTTTTGTCTAAGAGATGTGTGCTTATCCAACAGTTCACCAGAACGCTGCCGTCTGCCCAACAGAAGCGGCTCGGCCCTCGCTGAGGGTCGGCCTGTCCTCCGAGTGGGACGGCACCGCTCAGCCCAAGAGATTCCTGGACGTTGTTATGAGCAGGAGCAAGGTGATAACTATCATAAATATGAAAAATAAATAGCAGCATGCACTGACTCATGTTCCTGTACCAAGCCCAGTGCTTTCCCACTCAGTAATTAATATCATAATTCTTTATTTCATAGGACATTAACATGTTCGCTTACATTGTTTCCCCCCAGAGTGTTCGAGCTAAAGGTTCCAAACTAGGTGAGCTATTTATATATATAATTATAATAAATAATAGAATTGTGATAAATAAATAAATAAAATAATACATATAAATAAATTATATGAATAAATACAATTATAATTAAATAATTATATATATATATATATATATATATATATATATATATATATATATATATATATACATATATATATATATATATATAGCTGGGCACAGTAGTTTTGATCAAATATTTCTCAAATAGGAGTAAATAGTATATTCTTTGCACAATAAAATCTAAAAGCAAAAAACTTTGGCAATCTTTTTTTGCAAAATGCCGCTGAAGTGTTCCTCAAGTGCTTGTTGGCGTAGTTATACTTTATGATCAGTTATGATTACTTGGAACTGGTTAAACAACATTAAAGGGAAACAACCTAAGTTAAGAATTCATGTGATTTTTATTTCCCGAGGAAGTTAAATCAATCGGTGGGAACATGATGTTCTATCTTTAATAACTCTCTACTTCATGTTTGCTTTCCTTTGTTCTTGGCTAAATATTCTTTTGCTGACTGTAATCCATCAGATTATCACACTTTGCAAAGCTGCATGTTGAGTGCAAATCCTGCAGGTTTCAGTTAGCATTCAGAGGAACACATCTTCCACCACTGGGAGGCATCCTTTACCAAAACGTGAAAGCTTTACTGGGAAAATGTCATATTAATTGTTGCCTTGTTCATGATCAATTTGCCACATTACATGAGGGATAGTGTGTCACTGTTTCTCCTGCAGAGCCCCTCACTGCGGCTCGGCAGCTCGCTCCACCTCCTGCGGTCGAGGCTGGAACAGGAAGTGGTGAGTCGCTTCAGACACAAGAGGGGCTGAAGACGCTGGTGGCCTCTTTCACACACACACACACACACACACACATGTATTAATAGACACACATGTACTCGTTATGTCCACAAGTCTGTCATATAAAACAATCGTTCAAGTCTCGGCAACACGGGGAATCTCTCCCTCGGCGGTCGCCATCGCTGTACTTTAGAAAAAACGCAGCAAATCATTTAATTTCTTTTCTGTTTGTGTGTTCATCAGCACAAGCGGGGCAGCATGATCTGAACCGCAGGCCCTCCCTGAACACCGAGACGTCCGGAAACAAGTCAGACAAAAGCCACGTGAAGGGCATTTCTCGAACGAGGGTAACGCAAGAGCTGCACACGCGACGAGTTAAGAGGAACATTTGAAGATGCAGTTGATTAAAATTGTTTGTTTGCTTTGTTTCCTTTTGTCCCAGAGTCTCAAGTTTTTCAGACACAAACCAAAACGTAAGTGTTTATGTATAACCGTCAATACATGAACGATGTTTAGACGAAAAAGTAGGATTTTTACACATTTTTAAACTATAGTTTCAGCTAAAACTGACCCTCCACCTCAAGCTGCAACACCACCTCAGTCACACAGCACCTCGACTTCAGTGTTCAGATTCGGTAGGCCCGCCTCCACGTCTACAGGACACCAAGATATTACATACAATGTTTTGTGACACCACCTTTCACCCTCCTCAGGGTTTGGAAGCCGTTTCGGAAAGCCGAAAGGCCCCAGGAGTTACCCGGAGACCTGGATTTGATATTTCCGAGTGATCCATCTCATAACGACGATCAACGCATCGCACCGCTGAAGGACTTGTGGACCTGAAATGCACTGAAGGAAGCTTCTCGTCGTCTCTCACAGCACAGCAGCACCCTCAGCAGCAGAGAACAGGAAGTGCCCTGTTACGAGCTCAGATGCACTTTTTAATTTTTTTTTTACAGTATATCGACTAAGGTTGATTTTTAATCATTAAACATTAACAGCAACTTTGACCAATGACTTGAATGTCGACTCCAGAATGATTTGCTTGAGGAGGTCGGCGGTCCGTCGAGAGAAGTTTGACACTTCTTGTTTTAAAGCTTAAAGCGACGCTGTTAAAAATATAAATATATATTTAGTTACGTGTGTGCATTTGTGCTTTTGGCATGAAATGTGAAAACTAAACTTTTTTATATTATAAAGACAAAACTAAAACATGGTTCAGCGTGTCGTGGAGTTTAGTTGAAGGTACAGCGACCGTGATGTCTATGGTGCAACTGTCCAGTTGAACTGTGTAACACACTGGTTGCACACAACATTATTTATTAAAAATATAGAAAGTCAATGCATTCGTATTGTGTTTTTTCTCTCCCCTTTTTTAACAGAACTGAAACATTTTGGCATCAAATCTCTACAATCTGGAACTAAACACCCAAAAAACTGACAAAACTGATTAAAAATGCCTCAATACAAACATTAACAACATCACAGATTATATATATTATATATATATATATTTTATATATATATATTATATATATATATATTTTATATATATATATTATATATATATTTTATATATATATATTATATATATATATATTTTATATATATATATATATTATATATATATATATATAATATATATATATATATAATATATATATATATATATATATATATATTATAAATATATATATATATATATATATATATATATATATAAATATATATTATAAATATATATATATTATAAATATATATTAAAAATATATATATATATTATAAATATATATTATAAATAAGTCAAGACAGACATATTTCCGAAAACCGAACATGACATAATAACCTTCTTCTGGTATCTTCCAGGTAACATTCAGATGAAAAGTATCACAAGAGCAATATTGTTTATAAATAGATAAACTAGACAAAATGCACAATGGCTGCTCGGGCATTCCCTATTCCACTATTCTATGCATCAATAAATAAATAAACCTCACACTTTCAGTGGAGGCAAACTGGAGACAGTACAAGGCACTAAAATATAGTCGCAGCAAAGGCAACATCACTTCCTTTATAGCCGAACTGTAAATCTCGTACTCAGGAACTTATATTCACTCGTTAGGACGGATCACTTTGGACAAAATGTCTTGAATAGTTTTGATACAGGTATAAATAAATCACAATAAACACAGTAACCCTCTGCTATGGTCCTCGTGTGACAAAACCAGCTAAAACTAAAAGGTGAGAGTGAATTTAAATCATCCCCCATGTTCCCAGCTATAATGACATCATCATATTTACATACCACAGTCAGACCATTATTACCAAATGCAATCACTTAGAGGCGCTCCTTTAATTAAATAATAATCTTAAATATTCAGCACTGGTTATTCATCTGTCTTTATATGCTGAGATCAATTTTACGAAAATAAATAAATATATAAAACAGTATCAACAGGAAGAAATAGGGCGTTGTATAAAATGTTTGATTTTTAAAAAAAAAAAAGGGTTGAGTGAGAGAAGTCCAATTAGAGAAATATAATTCTCAACCAAAAGAAAAATACATCTTCTTTAATTTAAATGAAACATTGAAAACAAAAAGGCTCATTTTGACTTTCCTTTGTGTTTACTGGCTGTAATTAATCCAGGAAGACAGCAAAGACCCAACTTTACAGACAACTGACTGAATCTTCTGGGTAAGGGTTTATGCCTTTGTCACTGAAATAAATAAAACAAATCATATTAATATCATGCTTCAAGAATAATCCTGTCTAATATATCTGAACGGTGCCGCAGACTTTCCATCTTTAATGACGTGATTATGTCAAAAGAGGAAACGGCCGCGCCTTCGACAGATTAAAACCTTTTACAGTCAGTGTAGTAACTCACAGTCCGTCTGTGAATAATAGTTTCTTTACATGATACACACCTTTTGAATGAGCCAATGGAGTGCTCCAGTTCAGGTGCTATTAAATAAATACATAAAAAAGACCAAAATGGGATCGTTTTTATCAGCCTTTCAAGAAAGAAAAAAAAAGTGATAACTTCCTGATTGGCACAGGTGTCAGTTGGAGTCTCGTCTAGACTTCTGTGTGGCCGAGCGCTTTTGGAAGCAGTTCTCTTGAAGGTGCGCGACCAGAGTGGACCGTCCCCGAGTAGAGGAGCGTTTCCTGGTGTGTTTGTCGCCCGTGAGCGGATTTGGCGGGACGCGAAGGAGCTCGCTGAGGCTCCTGGGTAGCTGGCGCCGCCCTCTGGAACTCTGGATCTTTATTCTCGGCCACGCCGCCTCGCCCGTCGCCCGCCTGCGGTCGAGCGCCACGGGGGACGACGGGGGCGTCGGAGGACGAAGAGAACCGTCCGAAGGTGGAGCCGAGATCGTTGGGCCTCCTCTCCTCCTCCTCCTCCTCCTGATGGTACTGTTTTAGCCGGATGTGCCACGCCAGGCTGCAGACCGCCGACACGGTCTTAAACTGGTGGATGACGTTCCTCGGGATGAAGTAAATGTCGTCGTCGCAGAGCTGGACGCGGACGTAGCGGATGCCCTCCCTCCTCAGCTGGTTGAGCTTGGCGTCGTCGACCCACTGGACACACTGCATGAAAAAACACGTTAGCATGACATGCTACCTCGGAGTTTTAACAATCAAAACACAACACGGATCCTCATGGATTATGGACGGGATTACCACTTCTCACCTGGGACACGGGGGGCTCGTACAGATCGAGCTGCAGCCTGTGGACGACGTCATTGAAGTCCTCAGCGTGGAAACACACCACGTCTTTGGTTATTCGAGGTTGGTTATTCCTGTAAGAGATTGCACAAAAAGCTTTACATTTCATAGCAAAGGTTGGTGTATTTTTATAATAAAAAAGTTGATATATTTGTTGAAATTCCTCATGATCATTTTGAGCTACATTGGCATTAGGGAGTAGGTTTTCAGTGTGGTTAACTTGGCTATTCTCTCGCTAGATTGAGCAACATTTGGAGCCAATGCTACTATATACTTCTATTAGGAAAGCAACAATCTTTCCAGTTGGATTTTGCTCGTCTCTCCACATCACAAACTCTCGCTGCATTGACTTTAAAAAGACACTCGCCATTCTCCAAAGTGCACGGCCTTCAGGACGCCCACGGCAGCTGTGCTCTGCCAGTCGAAGCTCTGACCCACGTGGTCGGCGTGCGCCTTCGTTCGGTCCTCGAACAAAACCTCTCTGGGTTCACTGGTCCGCGGCAGGTAGTGGAGATTTTTGATCTCATTCATGGACCTAGACGAGAAGATGTGAAGGGCGAGTGAGAGAGCACAAATACGTTCACAATCATACAAACCTAGGCTCATAATCACAACTGGATTTCATATTTTTCCTTCGCAGCTGGAGTTGTACCTGCGCCTTTTGAACGGAGACTTGGGCATGTCAGCAGTGGGAACCATTTGTTCTCCTGGTCGCACCCACATGATGGGCCCGTCGTCACTCTGAGAGCGACAGTCCAGCTTCAGACTGGAGAGGCTTCCCCACGGCAGGGTCATCTGTGGTGACGCACACACACAGACACACACATACATTCAAACACACAGTGATGCAACTGCAGTTACAGGCCTCTATATGATAATAAAATACAGCATGTGATTTAGTTGTGAGCTGATAAGTACAACAAAATGTACAGCAGGAACAATGAATCAGCAATGGAGTAGTTGGTAATGGATTGTGGTACTTTTGGTAATTTCTTAATGTTCTTCCTGAAATAATCATACTGCATTCAGGTTATTAACTGATTCTTATGCAAGCCAAATTCTGCCACAAAATTAAAAAAAAGTCATAATGTTTTACAAAAAAAGTAAAAATGACAAAAAAAAAATTAAAAAAAATTAAAAAATATTTTAAATTTAAATTATTTATTTATTTATTTTAAATTAAAAATTTGGACTTTTTAAAAAAAAAAAAAAAATTGGGACAAAAAAAGAAAAGAAAATTTTGACAAAAAAAACAAAAAAAAAACAACCTAAATTATGACTTTTTTGTGTGGCGGAAATGAACTTCCATAGTTTCTGGCCTGAGTCTACAGGAAGAAGCACAGGTTAATGATGCACTTTGAGGTAAAGTCCTCCAATCATCCAATAATCCAACAGGAAGCACTGAAATCTGCGGTGCGTAGCTGGCCAGTAGATATTGGTCGTATAGACACCGGCACCATATTGGCAGCGGCTTCCTGTACTCAACCTTCTTCTTAAGCGGTTTGTAGAAGTAATTTCACAAATTTCCTATTTGGAATTTTTGCTTTGGACCGAACTGATTTCTTGAGTGGTCCAGAACCGTCTTAATTGTACTACGCAATTAGTCTGCTGTTTATTGAAGAACTTGTACCTTGAGAAGCGGCGACTCCTCCAGCATGTCGAGGAACTCTGGGAAATAGTCTCCGACTTCCTCGTCTACAGCTCCCACCAAGCTGATCTGCCTCATGGGTCCAGACCGGTACGTTCCTGAGCAGTAAGTCCGGCTCACCTTGGACAGAGAAACAGGTCACGTCCCAATGTGTCCCGTTGGAGTACACTCACCAATTGTATCAATACTAGAGTGTAAAGTGTACTTCATAAATTAAAAAGATGAATATGTATCGACAGGAAAGGACTGCTAATGTTGTGTTAATGTGGTGTTGTCATCTTTACTCAAAGTGAACATTGTTTAACTTGAAATATCACATTTAATGGATATAATCCTTTACACTAATCCAGTGGTTCTCAGACTGTGGGGCGCAACCCTCTAGTGGGGCGCAGAGGTATTACAGGTTGTTGTTTTTTAAGCAAAGATTTTCTGGATCCAACTTCTCAAATGTGAAAATTAAAAAAAAAACAACGTGACCTTTTCACTGAAGGACAAAAAGAGACTCAAATGATTTAAACTGAAATTCTGTGCACGGATTTTCTTGGATTTCTGATGGTACATTTAAGCTTTTGTCGTTTTAGACTCCTGGTTGGACAAAAGGAACATGACATTCTTTCAAGGATTTCTCACATGTTGAAGACTAAACGAATCCTATTAATTCATACCAAATTCCAAAAAGGAACCGACTGATTGAGCTGATCAAGCACATTTGCTCTCATTTAAAAAGCTATGATCTAAAAAAAAATTTGACATACCTGAGAGTGAAAGTTGGCAATAGTTGTGGTCTCAATGTCTTTCTTGCCCAGTATCTCCATTTTGACTGGCGTGCTGGGAAAGTTGAAGGCAAAGTAGTCCAGGAAGTCCGGCAGGAAGGCGGCGGCGCTGTGCACCACCGCCAAGGCGTACGAGGCCGCGGCTCTGGGCGTCTCGGCGAAAGCCAGCTGCAGAAACTCCTGCGAGAAGCGCTCCATCTCCGCCGGGCCGAGGCACGCCATCTCGTCGGCGTACGCGTGCAGAACGGACCCCCCGCCGTTGGCTTGCCTTTCCTCGTGCATGAAGCGTCCACACCACGTGCCCGTCTGCAGGCAGGAGCTGCGGATGTAGTGGTCTTGGTGGGAGAGGAAGGGAACCAGTTCGGGCTTGAGGGCGGGCCGCCACCGGCGATCGCTCTCGTGCTTCACGACGCCGGGACGAGGAGGATCGGGGCGACGGGGCGGAGCGAGATCGGCCCCGGGCCCCGCACACGCTGTCTGGACCGCCTTGTTGTGCGTGTATCGGACCTTTTTCAGGCCGTGCTCATCCTCGCGGTGCTTCTTCTTCTTCCTTCTCTTCTTCAGGAGATATTCCTCCAGTGTGAGAGACTTGCCATTCTTGTGGCGGGGCCTCGGCTCTACAGGTGAATAGATGCATTAAATGATTTTGCTTTGTGACCTTGTTGACCCCGACATTGGATTTTCTAACTAATGCATAATTTTTTTTATCAGCATGCTTCCCACACAATATTGTTGTGCAGGAGTTACTAAACATCTTTGTGTCATGCACCTTCAGATTATTTACAATACACCATAGATCACGAATGCATGACATTGTGTGGGGCAGCATGTATATTTATAGTTATTTACAATCATTTTACACCAAAAACAGTTGTGTATACTGTCAACCAACTGGGTGAAAATACAATATATGTTCTCTGTGTTGCTTTTTGACTCGCTAGGCCTACCTTTTTTATAGACTCAAAATATGAAAATAAAAAAATAAAACCCACTCACCCTTCTTTTTCTTAAGTTCCGCGTGTTTCACGTTCGCCTCGGTGTTTTCCTTCTTCAGCTCCAGCTTCAGGTCTTCGTCCCTGTGTCTGTCTTTGAGCTCCTGCGGCTTGGCCTTGACCACTCGGAGAGGCGCGAGCGTGAAGAGCGCAGGTGGCTCGGGGAGCAGCGCGAGCTTCCTCTGCAGCTGCTCAGGTACCTTCCGCGGCGCAGGAGGCGCAGGAGGAGGAGGAGGAGGAGGAGGAAGAGGAGCCTGCAGCTTTTTTGTGCTACTGGTGAGCCCGCGATGGAAGAAGGGATGCTGGTGGTGGTGCTGGTGGTGGTGGCTTTGCGGGGCATGTTTGTCTGCACTGAACTTGTGTGGTTTGGGGTTTTGCTGCAGCTTGTGCGTCCGCGGCTCCCCGTGCAGCTTGTGATGCTGCTGATGGAGCTTCACTTTCTTCTCTTCTTTCGCAGACTTCTCCCGTTTGTCAGCTGGTGGCGACAGGTCCCGTCTCTTCTTCTTCTTCTTCTCTCGGATGAATCGGTCAAGACTGTCCCTCACCTGTTCTTCTTTTTCTTCTACTCTGGCCCGGAGCAAGTCTACTTGAGCTGCCATCTTTGCACGTAGGCTTTAAAGGGCTCGGTAATCCCACTGCGCAGGTGTGAGAACATGTGTAGTCCCCCCTGCCGTTAGTTTGTAGTCCAGTTCTGTATTTGTGGGTGTTTTGCGCATGCGTAACGCGTGGCATTGTGGACTGTGGAGTTTGATTCACATCGCAAAGCCTCACGGGAGTTTGAGTACACTGAGCCGACTGCGTGCCGCTTCGCACGCACTCGTTGGTGCCCCCCCCCCCCCCCCCCCCGCTGTGACGTCACGGTTCAGCTGCGCGAGGCAGCGCGTCACCGGTCACAGCAGGAAGAGCTGTTTGTCCAACGTGAAGCACAACGTGTTTCATTCTACGTCACAATGACACACTGACAGGCCACAACAAGGAAAGGACATGTTTATAATAAGGAAAGGACATGTTTATAATAAGGAAAGGACATGTTTATAATATGTTAAAGGATGTTTTAGATCATGGGAACCAGACAGATGGACGAATAATACATACAAACAAGACGAAACACACATGGTGATGTATTGCTTTGGTGATGAAGAATATGTCCTGACTGTCATGTGATCTAGTAACATACAATGCAGTGCAAACATATTTTTCACAGTATATTTGAGACAAATTGAGTGTACAAAATGCTATTTCTCAGCTGAATGCTTAATATCTAGACTGAATAGATCAACGTTATCTTGAATAAGTTATCTAAGAATGTATTTTGCACAAAACAAGTACAGTTTATTTTAATTTTTTTATCCCTTATACTATTGAGACACACCTAAAACATTGCAAGAGAGTCTTTCGTGGCAGTCACAGACCTTTATAAAGTAATGCGATGTATGTAATATGTTAGTGGCACATCCAAATTCATTTAAGAAACTCGGAACAATGATTATTTGACTTATAAAAGACATGTCAAGTATCAACTTGCTCCTCTAAATCCACCAAAAAAATTGATATACTTCAGTCATGTTTATTCAGTAAACCTTTATTCATCAGTGCATGAACAGAACGCCATGACCAGATTATTACTTTTCACCCATTTTAAATCTTCTCCTCTCGGCTCCCTTAAAAAAATAATGAAACGATTTACAGAGGATTTTTTTTTTCTGCATGAAGGCAAATATTTATACAGGTGCTGTACAATTTATAAACATTTACAACTACCGTGATGTCAAAACTAAAAGACTCTTTTTTTATATATATATATATGTTGGAGCAATGCAAGGCCACAGTATCATACATGGTAATGTCATGAACATAATAACACAGTAGCCCGTAATGTCGACAGTAAAGTGGACAATAAATTAGTAGATGTGTGTGTGTGACTTCAGTACGTCCTTAAACTGAGGAGGGTTCAAGCGATGAAGAGTTTATGAATAGCACTTTATGAACCACTGGGTGTCTCTGTACTCCACAGTCCAACATTTAAACGACACAAACGTTATCTTCAGAGGGCACGACTGATCCCAATAAATTAAAAAATATACTTCATGTATATATATATATATATATTTAGTCATTTTTTAATTAAATTTGATAAACTTCATAGAATAAATTCAAAGCCATTTTTCACATGGTGCACCGAAGCACCGGGAAGACTTTCTATCCTTGTGGGGACATTTCACTGCATTCTGATGGAGTCTGGCTTTAATTATAACACACACGCCCCCCCCGTGGTGTTGTCCTTGATGAACAATTAAGCAAACTTTTACAACCCCCCCCCCCCCCCTACACACACACACACACACACGCACACACACACACACACACACACCCCTCACATTATGGGTCATGTAGTAAATCAAAAATAATCAAAAATAGATTCGGAGTTCAGGAGAAACGACATATTTTTGTGCCTATATTTGTGATGATTAAAAAATACAATATCTCTTCTAAGCTGGAGGCAGACTTGCCACTTCTTACAATCAAGCTCTGTTGACTCCACTCATCTGAACGATGTGTTAAATCAGATTTCAGATTCAATGCTACAGCGATACATCTCAAACACACAGGTCCACAAGTCAGCGTCACACACACACACACACACACACACACACACACAGCCAGAGGACCTAAACCACAGCGCCGACGACAGACGACATCATGAATTCGGCTTGTGTGACGATTTACCGAGCGCGATGTCGTAGAAGTGGAACGTATATTCTTCATAGTGTTGTTATTTTAGATGCTACACGTTCTATTTGTTCACGAAGTCCACATCAAAAGTGAAATGACCCAGCGTGGATATGTGTACTAGTTGTTTTTCGCTCACATCTAAATTTCAATAAATTACATTATGCTGTATTATTAAACACACACATGTAACAAACATTAGAACGATAACCACAAGTATCTGGTCTGCTGATTGATGCATATAAAGCTCAGGGGTTCGTCTGTCCACCCACGGAGAAGCTAACGGGATCAGAGAGTCTTGTCATGTCACCCAAACACTTCACTAGTCGGGCTCTTAAAAAAACAGATATCAGGAGACACTTCTGTCACCGTCTTGCAGCCGGTTTTGAGGAGAAACTCAACCGTCACACTTCCTAGCACATCCAATAGTGACAGCGACAGTGAGTCAATCTTGCCAGGGAGAGAAAATCTGAGTGACTGCACGAATGTGTCTTTAAAAACCTTCAAAAGAGATCCGGTTGATCCTCCATGGAGGGAGCGCGGTTCCTCTCGTAAACCCACAAAGAGTCTCACAGTGAGTGCAATGCAGAGCGGCTTCTTCAGAACCGGAGTCTCCGGATTGGCACGAAAAATAGACTTCAGTGTCGCATCCCACAAAAAAAAAGAAAGAAAAATCGCACGCCAATCGCACGGTACACACACTCAGGAAGGTGCACGCATGCACGTCAGATCGGACGCCAGCACGTTGATGCAAAATGGCCGACCGAGGCAAACTGGGTGAAAACAACAAACAAAACAAAAAAAGTAAAGAAGCGATGAGAAGCTATGTTGCTGGTTACACAGTGATCTGCTTTGTCCGAGATTGCTTTAAAAAAAACAAATATCCTTCCGTTCTTAATGTCCACCTTTCAGAGGGGCTCAGCTTTATTTTCTCCTTCATATCCGCAGAGAGTCGTGTGAGGACATCAGACGTCTGCGTACGTCGTGTCCACCTGGGAATGGATCTTGGCAGAACTTGGAACTTTCCACGGACCCGGGGTGATGGGAGCCTTCTTGCTGCCGGTGGAGGAGGAGGTCCCGTTGCAGCTGGGGTCCTGGATGCTACTGCTCGACCCTCTGGGGTCCTTTCTGTGGACTTCTTCGCTCGACCCGTGGTGCTTGCTTTCCCGAGGTTCCCCCTTCTCTCGCCTGCTCTTCCGGTTCAGGGTGCCGCTGTCGGCGTCCGACCCGGTCCTCTCACGGTGCGCCTGCGGATGGGATTTCTGCGCCCCGGCCTCTTGCTCGGCCCTTTTGCTCTTCCTCTGGCGCTCGCCGGTCCCCGCGCTTTTGTCTCCGCCCTCCAAGGCCACCTTCTCCTGCCGGTGGGCCGCATCCTCCTCCTTGTGCCTCCAGTCCTTCGCTTCTCCGGAGGCGACGCCGGGCTGTTGGCCGGCCGGACGCCGGGGGCTCTGGGGCTCGTCCGGGTTCTTCGTCGGCGTGGCGGGGTCGTGTTCCCTCTTGGTGCTCTTCCTGGGGCTGGAGGAGCGGTGGTGGTGGTGGTCCCTCTGCCCTTGGGCTCTTCTGTCCTTCCTGGCGTCCTCCAGGGATCCGCCGTGGCTCCGCTCGGTTTTTCGGGGGCTCTGAGAGCGCTCTTTGTTGGGGCTCGCCACCTTGAAGTCGCTCGCGCCGGGTTTCCCGGTCTTGGTGCCGGGGCTGCTGGTTCGCTTGTGGTTGTGTTGAGGGAGCTGTTGGCCTCTTGATCTGTTGGCCTGCCTGCCGTGCTCCTGCCCGGCGCCGGGGGACCCGGACGCCCCGGGATCCCCCCCGGCGGAGAACTCCTCAGGGACGGTGGTTTTGGGTGAAGACGGGGACGCTTCCGAGGTAGAGAGGGAGACGGAGGCCGGAGAGGCGGGAGATGAGTGCCCGTCGGATTCAGAAAGTCTGGGAAAGCTTGAGGTTGGAAAAGTTACTTTGTCCTTTGAACCTAAGAAACAAACAACGGGAAGTAAGGAAACGTTCTCGTGGAAGCAGCAATGTATGTGCATAGGCTCAAAATATCCCTGACGTAGGATATTTCGCACATTTGATCCAATTAAGATATTTAAATGTCATGCAACAGAAGAATAATATTCTTAATTGTGAAAAAAAAAAGATGTCCACCGTGCCCCCGCTCCTCTAACAATATCCCTCTAAATATTTGCCTTGTTTGAGATATGCATCAGCCGGCGGCAGCCATCAATGGGAGAAGGTGATAGCGCTCACCCGGCACTGACGTTTCAATTTCCCCCCCAAAAGCTGATAAGGATTGCGCAGCTGTGATTGAGAGCAGATATATGCAGCAGAAAACCAGAGAGAGCGAGAGAGAGAGATAAAAAAACAAGAAAAAAAGAAGAGCGATGGACTTAGTGGCGCTGAAATGAGATTTTGGATTTCTAGGAGCGACGACTCGTAGAAATTCATTCTGACGTTGGTCTTTGGATTGAAAGGTTGATGCCAGTGAATGCACACAGATCCCTTTACCGCTCGCCGCTCGCTGATCAATATCTATTTGATCCAGTTTAGGAGGAGGTGTGTGTTCAGTGGCATCCCAGCTTTTGCAATACCCTTTTTAAAAAACACAACTTGCAGAGCTCTGAAGCTTCCCAGCGCTGCTGCAGGTCTGCTCGCTTCTTCTAGGACTCACTGCTTTGGTTCAGCCCTCCGGCGGGAAGCGTAACTCTGCTAACTGATATCTATTTCAAAATCGATCATGGGGGATGAAGGAAGGGACAGAGAAACGACACTTAAATCTGGGAGATGAGTCACTTTTGGAAAAAAAAAAGAGGAGAGGTCAAAGGACAAAAGTACAAGGAGTACAAGGTTTACCAAGGTTATTAGGGACAGACCGAGAAAAGCAGTGAGGCCTTTAGTGATGTTCTGGTTTCATGTAGAAGCACAGGGTGGAAGAAGAGTTCTGACCTATAGGAGGAAAAGATAAATAGGTAGAAATAGACGGCCGTGCCGGTGCAGAAAACAGATAAAGAGCACAGGTAAAAGGTAGAAAAGAGAGAGAATGTCAGGAGAGAAACGTCAAAGAGATGCTGGCAACACATGCATGAGAATAAAAGAAAACTCAGCACCCTGCTTATCAAGCATATCCATTACAAAAGCTTCTTGATATGCTAGCGTGTGGATCTGTACGCAGTGTGTGTGCATGCGGGCGTCCGTCAGCGGGTCACTCACTGTGGTCCGGCACCAGGCCCTGGCCGGGCCGGAGCAGCAGGTGAACTTTGCTGCCTCCTGCTTGGATCAGCTCGATGGCTCGCGTGTGCGTGATGCCCTGCGTGGCCTCGCCGTTGATCTCCACGATCTGATCGCCAACCTGTGGCGATGGAGACATAAGAGATATATAACGCTGCTCGCTACTGTGCATGTTACAAAGACTCTTTTTTTATTTTCTAAATAAGAGTAAGTGCGTTTTCTGTTCTTTGAAGTGAAACCTGAGGTTTTTAACCGTTTAAATGCAATATGTGTAATATATATTGCATGTAAAATCATGTCATATAGTTTATGTATTACTGTTATTTAATACTTCAAAAATAAAAAATAAAATAAATAAAAATAAAATAATAATAATAATAAAATAAAATAAATAATAAATAAAAAATAAAAAAATAAATAAAAATGCATCTTTCTTGTATTTCTTCATGTTCTTTCTCCTTCCTATAATAATGTGTTTCTATTGAAAAAAACTGACTCACAGCCCTGCGAAAAAAATTCCAATGAGTCAGGACTGTTGGTCTTTGCACAAATGGCAAAATAAAAACCTTGAACCTTGGAAACTGCGCACAAAAATCCTTCCGCGCCCATTTTAAGTCCCAGCATGCCCCATTCAGACAATCTTTAGCCATAAAATATGTACTTTTTTCAATTTTTTCAACAGAACAACACAGTTTTTTGAGAGAAACTCCTTCCTAACATGCTGACGCTTTGTTTTATTGTGATTCTTATTGTATATTCTGATTCTTTAGGTCCTAATCTTTCCAAAAAGATGTCTTATTGACGCTCCAGGAGGCATTTTTGGGAAATCTGGCTCATATCATGCTGGATGTTCATAGTTACGATCAAAATATATTTTAAAAGTGATTTTTTTTTGGTGCAGATATCAAAATAAATCCCAAGATTTTGCTGAACAAATAAATACAATAAACACAAGTATTGGAATTAATTAGCTGGAGAGCTGAAGGTGTTCACAAAACAACAGCAAGTTAGTTATTGTCGTTCGGCTTGCTAGTCTGGCTCGCTTAGCACTTACGATTAATGGTTTTATCCGAGTTGTATCGCAAATAAACGTTCATTTAGCCTCATAGAAATCAGAGAATAAACAGATGTAATCCACGACTCAGCTGAGTTTTCCCACTGTCGAAGTAATCCAGTTTTAATTGTCTGAACATCAATAAGTACATCGCAAAAAAGAACTGCTAGTAGCTAAGAAGAGCACACAAGCTAGCTGACAGCTAACTAACCCCCACGTTGCAACATTAACTTCCTGTCTACATCCTCCAAAATACCCAATTTAGGGGCACTGTAGCTCCAAAACGTAGCACATGATAATCCCGCAGACAGAAATGAGACAAAAATAATAACCGGAGTGAACTTTGGATGCATTCGTCTTTGTCTGGAGAGCGAACGCAGTGTAAAACCTCAGAGGACATGCGAGTTAAAAAAAGAAAACATCTCACATGTATCCTGCCATCTTTCAGAGCAGGCCCGTCCTCAGCCAGTCGCAGGATGAACAGGCCCATGTTGTACTCTTTCCCTCCTCTGAGACTGAAGCCGAAGCCCCGCTGGCTGCGGTCCAGCTCCACCACAAAGCCGCCCTGTAGTTCACAGACAAGAATATGAGCCGTCGAGATGTTTACTGACAGACATAATGACACAAAGGACGCACGCTGGAGTCAAACCTAGAAAGTCACTGGTTGATTTTCTAGTTTTTTCCAATTAAGAATTGATTAAGATGTAAAATTGAGAAACATTCAACACATCCGGCTATGTTCTTACCTGCTTCGACGCCGGCATGATGAGTGTTCCCATCTCTCTTGGCGGGAAAGAGTTCCTCACCTCAGTATCACCATTTCTACCCGGAAAAAGACCACACACACATCATAATTGTGGCCAAAGTACTGTGGATATGAAGTATATTTAGTGGTGTTTTATGGGTTTGGGTTATATGGTGTAATAATATCTCATGAGATGAAGATTTCAGCACATACATAGAAAGTGGAAATGTGTGAAACATTCAAATAAGGAAATATAATTACAGGGTACGATTTCAGCAGTTTAATCTTCCACCAGCTTGTGTGTGCGTCGTGTTCGTAGTTGGAATAACACACACACACACACACACACACTGCCACGCCTTCATTACGGCGCCGTGAGCCTCTTACTGTTAGTTTCACTACACGACGCAGACCTAAATCCTTCAAAGAGTTGTTGTTGCTTGTACGGGAAGATAACGAGAGCGCACTTTACTGCTTCGCGGAGCTCATTACAAAGTCTTTGTGGGAACGTGGCTGCGCTGACACACTAATCTAAAAAGAGTCTCCGCCTCCTTAGCGGCTCTCGCCGTGGAAGAAGAGTTCACAAACTATCACTCCAGCCGAGCTGACGGGCGGCCTCGGGCTCACATATCTAGCCTGGGTTGACCCGAGGAATGTTTCGGTGGTTTTTAAGCTGCAGGTAAGCGTCCCAAGTGGGTTTGTCTGCAGTCTCCACGGTGGCCTCATATGGGTTTCAAGTCGGATTATTCTCCATGTAATCCATAGTAGGGTGACGGGGTTTTGGTGGTGGTTAGAGTACAAAAAGACCAAAATTGATTTGATTGCATTAGCAACGCCGCCATCCCAGAATGCATTGGTTTTATACTGCAATGACAGTGCGGTTAATAAAAAATGTGGTTTCCATGGAAGTCAATGAGGCATTTTTTTGGGCACGAAGTTATTTGACATTGCTTGAAAAACACTGATGCAATCAAATCAATTTTGTTGCTAATCTTTGACATTTCCAAGACTTCAATCACCACTAAAACCCCATCACCCTACTATGTATTATATGGAGAATAATCCAACTTGCAACCCATATCGGCAAACACAGGCGAGGCCACCGTGGAGACCGCGGACAAACCCGCTCGAGACCCTTATCTGCAGCCCAAATTTAAACCTTATGGGGCCCACATGGACTCGCTGGCTCTCGTCGTGGTCTCTTTTTCTTTGCTTCGCCATCCAACCTCAGGCGGGGGTATTTTCTGTCTTTCTGGAGAACAGGGCAAGTGAGACCCGCAGGAGATGCTGGTGGGCCAAATGGTCGCACAAACCAGAGCCGGCTGCGAAAGGATGTGGGGAGGATTCATGGTTCAAGTGGTTCTCCAGTGGGATGAGTGTTTGAGAGATGAAGGTGAGCTTTGTGTCAATGCTTGTGTGTGTGTGTGTGTGTGTGTGTGTACCTGTCTGGATAGCTGGGAGGCTGCTGGCCCACGGCTCTGTGTTGTGCCGAAGGGCTCTGTTTGGCTGAGTTTGTCCCGGATGGAGGAGCGCTGTCTGTGTATACACACACACACACACAACACAAGACATTTAATATCTTGTGATTCGCTATTGGAAGCAATTTCCCCCCAAAAAAACCCTTCTTTTGACTCGTTAAATACTCGAAATGTTCCAAAAAGCTACCGTCTTCGGGCACGACAGTGAGGGTGACGCAGTTTCCGGCGTCTTTGATGAGCTGCACAATATCGTTGTGCGACAGCTCCATGATGGACAGGCCGTTGACAGCGGAGATGCGGTCGCCGACCTTCATCTGACCTACGCGGTCCGTCGGGCTGCCCTCGATGATACGGCCGATCTTGTGAGGTATGACTGAAACAGGGAAAGAGAAATCACAACTTCGTTATGATTGAGCGGCACTGATTCGAGGAAACACAAAGCAAGATATTTGAAATCACAACGCATTGCTCGGTCTTTCTGAGTCACTGGGAAGCTCATCAATACTAAAATGTAAAGAGTTGGGAATGTCATTTGATTTGAAGGTCATAAACCAAAAGATGAACTCACATTTTGAGTCCCTACTTCAAAAAAACAACTATATTCTGAAGGTTTTAAAGGAGTTTCTTTATATAATTCATGGCCTGGTAGATATAAAACGTTGTTTTCCTATAAACATGGTGAGATTATTCTTTTTTTTTTGGATTTATTGAGTGATAAATCCAAAATTCCCTCTGTCACAATTTGAAACAAGAGCTTTGGACCTTGCTTTATTCAGTGTTCACATGTCTGGTAATGTAGGCAAATTAGCACATAAGAGAATTTCCCATTCTCCATTATTCAAACATAACCTTTCAAAAAAACTCATTATACAAAAAAATAATTACCTTTGTATAATTAATCAAATGAGCCATATATCTTTTCATGATTTTTTTTTTTTACCCTAACTCCCTTTAATTACCTCGTGCTTTTCATCCATTTGATAGAAACACAGTTTTTTCTTATAATCTGACGGGTTTCTGACCTCCAGGTGGGGGCTTGTTCTTCGACGTCAGGATGACGAAGCCGAAGCCCTCGTTGTCTCTGCGCTGCAGGGTGACGTCGAAGCACTCGGGCCGAGAGGGCGCGGCGGGCTGGACGGCGTTCGGAGGCTCGACGCCGCGCGGCGCCTTGGAAGAGCTGTTGACCAGAGCCGACGCCGCCACCTGCTGGGGCTGCGGAGCGCTCTCCTCCTCCTCCTCCTTCTCCTCCTCGCCGCCGCCGCCGCCGTCTGACAAACGAGCGCAGAAACATGAGAGGACGCTTCTTAAATAATTGCAAATGATGACGTGAAATGAGCGTCCATCCATCAGGAGACGGCAAAGGACCATGAGTGGAATATAACTAAGTTAATTCACTATATGTACCTATTTGTACTTTAGTCAAGTATTTCCATGTCATGCTACTTTCTACTGCGCAAACAGTGTCTGATCTTAAATTATTTTCAATTTTAAGCGTCTGGTTACTCAGAAAAATTCAGATAATTGATAAAAAAAAAAAGTTTACAGTCTACAATATAACTCTCTGAGCACGAGGGGTGATTTTTAGTCGACATAATTCCTTAAATTCACCGTTTAAGGCACTTTCATGTAAGATACATACCCATGTTTTACATCATAAATTGCAGAACAATCTCAGCTATCTATGTAATGAGGCAACATTGTCATGAGGCAAAAGGGTAAAGACGAAATATGACCCTGAAGCTGAAAAACGGAATCTCAATTTTTGGAAATTCTTTATATCACCCATGAAAACAGAACTTTATTTATGTGATTCGACTGTTTTGGTGATGGAAATTGGTTTGCCAAAGGTTTAGGTACACAAAAGCAGTGAAATACATGAATAAAACGGTATATACTTTAAATGAACTCCACATTTACCAGCTACACCATTACAGTGATGAACATGCATCAATAATTATTATTTAATAATTTAATTCTACGTGTTATTGATCTAAATTCTTCCTCCGCTACTGTAATTTACATTACAATGTGTCGAAATCGCCAAAAAGGGAAACAAAAATGTTGATTTTAAGGTGGCCGTACGCCTCAATCCGTGAACAATTAGTCGTCAAAATGTTCCCAATTTGTCATTTTTCAGATCCCCTCCCCAAAAATAACCCAAAGCACGGCGGCTTTATTGAAGATAGACCCTTTTGCTGTGTTTATTGCACACGTGAAACACAACCGTCGGCCCGACACTCGAGATGAAAGCCCTTCACAATGTGTTATTCATAAGACGTGCTGATCTACCTCCATCTCGCCTCGTTGTGTGTTTGTTTTTGCCGCGTCTCTGTTTTGTCATCCGGCATCAGGGAATCTCTTTTCTAAAGCCCTGCCTTTGAAGGCATAAACCTTTACATGATTGATGCTTAATTTCTACAACGTGATCAAAGCTGTTGTTGCGATTCATCAGATTCAAAGTAATTTAAAAAAAATAAATAAAAAAAAGTGCTGGTGCTATTCATGGAGGGGTTTATTTGTGGTGGTAAACAAGCCTGAATGCAGCATATTCTATTTTTTCATCTTTTGAGATGTAAATGAGCTCCACCAGCTGATCTAATCATCGCTGCCTTGCTCATGGCTCCGATCAGCCTCCACGGAGCAAAGACACTTTTGCTGTTTTTTTTTTTAGGTGGCTGAAAATTTGCCGTTCACTTCCCTGCGATTTGAAGGAAATACAGCTTCCTCTTTCAGAACTTTCTTTTTCTTTTGAGGGAAAAGTCTGCAGAGAATAACATCCTACAGTAAAAAGTAAATATTGATTGAACTTCACTTCCACTTTCAAGTAAGTCACCCGGAACAAATTTAAAAGGATTAGCGAAAGAACGATGCCAGATCAAAGCTTTTGCTCAGAGGACCTCCTCCAGCGGACTGATCTAAAAAACGAAATTAAAAAAAAACAACAAGTCGTGCTGAAAGAAAGCTCTCAGAGAAACGTAGAGCTGAATATCCCCGACAGGACCCACCTGCGTGTGTCAGCTTCCTGCGCACGGTGAGCATCACTTGGCCGTTGCGGGCGGCGTTGGTCATGAGCTCCAGCACCTGTTTGTGCGATTTGCCCTTGACCGGCACGCCGTCGATGCAGAGGAGCTCATCCCCCGCCCGCAGGCGTCCGTCCTTCTCGGCGGCGCCGAGCGGCACGATGGCACCGATGTACACCTGCGGAGGGTACGAGAGAAACAGCTTGACGCCAGGAGCCGAGGATTGACAGTTATAGTTAAAGGATCCGTTGAAACGTTTAAGTTTTGGACAATACATGTTCCTATATCGTTCTACAGCAGTGGTTCTCCAACTTTTTCTTTCTCGTCCAAAATGTTCGGGCCCCACCGCCCCAACAACATGGGAACAAAATGGTGCAACTTGTTGAGACTCCTCCATCCGTGCTTTTTTAATAAATAGATTAAAGAAAATGTAAATCCCTTTCAAGTGAACCAGATTGCTCCATCTGACAAGAACTAATAACATGTGCAATCACTTTGTTAAAACAATGCAAATAAAGTTATACATGTGCAAAAAATAACTCATATTTGGCAAAAAAAGATGAGCAAGGAAGCCGGTTGGATCCCTGTTTTCTCCCCATAGTTTCATGTTGAAGTGTCCTTGAGCAAGGCACTGAAGCCCCAGAGCTTCACAGCAGCACAAAGCTCCTTCATTACTAAGGATGATGGATAAAATGCAGAGAATAATCCCCCCACTGTGGGATTAATAAAGAATTCATCCAAAAACACATCTCCCCTGCGCCCCACCTGCAATACCTCCGCGCCCCACTAGAGGGTCGCGCCCCACAGTTTGAGAACCACTGTCCTCCAGCAGTAGCAGTGCGTCCGGCTCTTTAACTGGATGCAGCTTCAAGGTGGACGCGCCTGCTCGTAAACGGCTGGAAACCTACCGGCTGATCCGGCCCCTCGCCTCCGAGGACCCTGAAGCCGAATCCTGACTCCTGGTTTCTCTTGATGAACACGTCCAGGTCCTTGGTGTTCGGAGCTGCAGAGGAGAGACACAATCAAGACGACAATCAAGCCTCACGGTCGCGTGTGCCTCCTCCAACAACCAAGTTGCAGTTCATCAATTAATCACAGACGGACATATAACAAGGCCATGGCCGTCCCCGGTGTCATCTGCACACGCGCATCCAAGATCACGTTGGAACGGGGACTCGAACCCGCGCGTGCGTTTCACGGCGTTTTCACTTACGCTTGCTGTCGAGCAAGGCCTTGGACTTGATGTAGAGCTCCGACGCGTCCGGTTTGGGGGACGACGAGCGCAGCGCGCCGGCCGGGAAAGGGAGCGGGTTGGGAGCCAGCTCGGCCTGACCGGGGGCCTCGGCGCTGTTCATTACGTCCTGCCGCTGCGGATGCGGCTGCGGATGCGGCTGCGGATGCGGCTGCGGATGCGGCTGCAGGTGCGGCTGCGAGCCAGCAGGGGACATCAGCTGGGGGCCGGGATGGAGAGACTGTTGAGAAGGCTGAGATAATCCCTGGGACATCGGGGCCGTGCACTGCAACACAGAGACGAGAGCAGCGGCGTCGTGATGCAGAGGAAGATAGATAAACTATGAATGTGACACTGCAAAGGCATCCGTACTTATTATAATACTTATTTATTCACACAGAAGCATCATTCATGAATGCAAACTGATAGTTTCAATAATAATGCAATGTTTCTTATGTATTATTTAATAATTATTAATAAACTTTATCCACATTTTTTATTATTTATTTTATTCCATTTGTATATTTCATATTTTAGTTTCTTACCGTTTCATTTTTCAATTTGTGTTTTTATTACTATTGCACTGTTTATTTATTTATATTACTTTAATAAGCGCTGCTGTAATCCCGTAATTTCCCCACTGAGGGACTAATAAGGGACTATTTGATCTTATCTCTTATCTTATATAATTGTTGTTAGTTTTTTGTTTTACACACATTTTTGGGGACTTTCTTAAATGTGTATTAATGATTACAAAATTACTTGTAAACCTTTAAAAAAATCGTTTGAAGAACACAAACATAAAAAGACCGACCAAATATTTGTAACACTCACTGTTAATGGTTAATAATTGTACTTAAATTGTACTTAAAATGTTGTGTGCGCAACATTACAATTAATAAAGACTTTACTAATGTAATCTGAATGTTATTGATATTGAATTTAGCTATGACATAACACAAACTAATGATAGCATAGCATTATAGCATTGAATAATTGACATTAACATTAATATAAAAAAAACAATCACCATTTATTAATGATGTTATAATAAAGTTTTACCCATAGTATGATGTAGTTGAAGCAGGAACGTGTATATTTGTGTATATATGTTATTTAGACATTGTGATTGTGTCTTCAACAGTACACCCGTGTGTGTGTGAGTGTGTTGCGGCGTGCGGCGGCAGCACAGGAGCGAGCTGTCGAACACGACGTATCATCTTCAACACTCGTACTCAGAGGGATGTTAAGTTGCTGTTTGCCAGCAGCCGGCATATTTACCCACACGCAGCTCCAGAAATAACAGTCTGGCTAATGTGGGCTCTCTGAATAATGTAGCTAACAACAGCTTCCACGCACACACACACACACACACACACACACACACACACACACACACACACACACACTAAGTGGCGCTTGTGGGTAACGGAGTTAAAACCCTTTTTTTCTCCTGAATAATTCATCTGCAGTTTTATCATCATCAGCGCATTTCGTTGCGTTTCCTCCTACAAAATGGGAGACACCAATAAATTACAAATAAATGCTTCAACTTACTGGTTTTAGTGACTTCACAGGAGACGTCTGACCTGTAAGCAGAGACGTGGAGGTTATTATTCATCAAGCAAACAACAACAATACAAATCCAAACTCGCTTCAACCTTTAAACTTTCTATACTGCTTCACTCTATTGACCTGCTGGAGAGCTTCACAGTACATCCCCTACATATATTCTGCTTATTTAAACGCTCAGATGTTTTCTAACCGTTTCTTTTTTAACTCTCTGTCGGCAAGTCCTGGTGTAATTCAGCCAGTAGGGGGCAGTATACTCCAAAGGTTGGGAGACACAGAGGTGACCCTCGGCCATGGGAAACAGGCGCTCAGGGTTAAAACCTGCCAGCTGTTTGCTCCACGAGCAGAACACCGAACACGCTCACCGTCTGCAGCTCACAGCTTTTAAATGTCACCAACGGGAATTGTATGAACTGTTTCACTAAATAGATTTGAACACATGTATTATTAAAGTAGTTTTTTAATTCCTTTTTTAAATATTAACTGTGCAAAAGGCACTAAAGGCAGCTCGTCATTAGTCGGACACGAAGTGTAATTGTACAAATCAGTCACACTTTATTTATTATTGAAACATTTAGTTATTGGATTATTAATAATGTTAGCAAGTATATTCTATTGGGTATATATTTTACATATTTTGCACACTCTGTTTACATTTAATTTTCTTAATACACTGCAGTTATTTGTATTCCATTGTTCCATTATTCCATATATAAAATGTATTTTGTGTGCTTAGTTTATTACATTTGGTGTCTGTAAAGTATGTGGCGCTGCTATTATGACAACAAATTTCCCCTTGGGGACTAATAAAGTACATATCTATCTATCTATCTATCTATCTATCTATCTACTATTTATTGTTACTTCGAGTAATGTTAGTCCATTTTTAGGCGGAAAATTTAGTTTTCTAATTCAAGGGAACATTTAGATTGTGCATTTTTCCCATTGAAAGTGACCATATCAGTGTTGATACTGTATGATGAAACAAAAAGAGTGATGATCCAGTCTGCACTTTGACTATCTTGGATAGATCTGTATTTAAGCAGCTTGGGTGGCAGCAGATGAATGAACTCTGATGACAACCGTAAGGAGACGTGCAACAAATGAGCATCTCTGTAGTCACTGAGTGCAGCGCATGTCACACGGGCAAGACTCCCGTGTCTCATTTCCAGATTTAAATCCAGAACGGTGGGGGGATCAGCGCCAAATCATTTCCGGTTTAATTTCCTTCTGCTGCCGTCATCAGAAGGGAGTTCTAGCCCTCTGGCTGCGAGCGCAGCGTCACCTAATCCTGGTTTACGGGTGACTTGAGGGAAGCCCTGCAGCGGGCTCCTTTTAGTCCTGGAAAGATGCCCTTTTTGAAGCAGTGACGCACAAAATACCCCTTTATACACATAGATGTATATATAACAACACTCACACACATGCACACACAGCAAAGCGTGAGAGTGTGGCTACATTTTACTGCAGTAGATGTTGAGAACTATCTGTCACAAATGCGACATAACCCTCATAAATAAAAGAGGCCAGCAATATATCTCAACATTTGGCGTATATGCAGAAAATTAATGCACTTTCTTGACTGTTTGGCAAGCGTCCACCTCTACACGGCCGCTAGCAGGTAACGTTAGCGGCCGTATAGAGTTTGATAAGAAGAACTGGCTAATGAATGAAAGCTAATTAGCGCTTGGCTAATTGTTTAGCTGCGACTGCATTTGTAGTATTTAAGCAGAATCAATACCAGTATCGATGTAACTCTAATGATATCTCTAACCGCAGCTGATACCAGTCTAAACCTAACTCTAACCTAAACCAAGTCCTCTCCTTAAAATGTTCATGCTATACTTTTTTGGGGACCGCCATTTTGTCCCCGAAAGGGAGGCGGATGTGCGATCAGATTGATGTCCCCACAAGCGAGGTAAAACACGCTTACATACACACACACACAGAGGACAAGCCCCTGGAGCTCAGAACAGAGCCCAGCTGAGTACATCTGATATGTGGGTGCAACACTCTTGAATCTAGGCTACTGCACTGCAGCAAAGGCAAAGAAGGAAGAAGCCCATCATATCAGAGAGAGCCTGAAGTTAGAAGAAGAAGGGCAATGATTACCCATCATGCTCCGTCTTCCCCTCCCTTCCTTCCTTCTCTCTTTTCTCTCTGAGCAGCAAGTGAATCACTGAAGCTGCCACCTCTTCACCTTCCCAGCACAACATGTGACTAAGCATGACTTCCCTTCCTGCTTGGGAAGATGCACGGCGGATGATGCAGCGTCGGTGTGGACCGGAGCATGAAATTGCTTTATTTAACATCGGAGGAATCTGTGTGTCCTCAAAAAATACCTCCAGAAAAAAAAACCCCAGTCCATTTTGTTATTTATGAATTAAAACATGTTACACTGACTCTTGCCTCGACTAAGTCGACCTTTGTCAATGTGGTGAATCCATTTTGAATTCAAGCGGGTGGTGGGCTTCTCACCGCTTCTTGTTTAGCTCATCGCTTTCTTTTTGGGAAAAAAAAAGGGAAAAGCAAGAGAAGAAGGTACTGTAGGCGACGCAAAGCTGTGTGGGGATTAAAAATGATTTCGGAAGCACGGCATTAAAGCTCGAGACTATCTCTGGGCGCTAACACCTGTTTGTTGTCTGAACGGTAACCCGAGTAGATTAATACAGACCTCGGCGATTTAACAAAAGAGATGTCACAGCGTCGGCACCGTAACCCCCCCAGCCAGCTGCGACATACTTCTCGGGATTAGTTCGATGCTGCAGGCTTACCTTTTTTCGACTGCAGTGTACGTACACTACCACCACCACCACCACCACCACCAGCGGCAGCTCATTTCTGTGTACTCACCTCCTCTGAGCACCAGCACGTTGACCTCGCTGCCGACGGGGAGGTCTTTGAGGATGTCCACCACCTGGGAGTGGCTCAGCGTCTGGACGTTCTGTCTGTTGATCTCCTTGATGACGTCGCCCTTCAGCAGGCCGCGGCACCACTGGGCGTCCAGGATCATCTTCACCTTCTGGCCCAGGGGGCAGTCGGCGATGGCGAAGCCGAAGCCCCCCGGGCCTTTCACCAAGGGCACGCTCACCAGCTCCGGCTGCAACAGCGTGGGGTCGGGGCCCTCTTGGTTGGGGATGTAAGGAAGGTGTTGGTGAAGGTGGTGGTGGTGGTGGTGGCGTCCACCGTTGGTCATGGGCGGTACTGCAGCAGTCTGCCTGGGCAGGGTTCCACCGTCGGGAACAGTATGGTGGGGATCCTGCGGCGTGGAGGTTGAGGGGGAAGGGGAAGTGTCCTTGGAGGTGGAGAGGCCTCCTGAGGCGTCCTCGCTGCTGCTGGAGTCCTCCGGCAAGGGGTAGCCCCGGCAAAGGACCATGTCCACATACTGGTTGATGGGGATGGACTGGAACATCTGCACCACGTCGGCGTGAGTCTTCCCCAGCACGCAGTCCCCGTTGATGTCCACGATCACGTCACCTGTGATCAACACGCAAAAGGCACATTTAATACAACAAAAGAAAGGACTCTAACATCAATGGCACGTTATCACAACGCATGAAATGATACTTGACAAGCTGAATTGCTCAAGTAGAAGCTGTAAATGTGTCTCTCTCTGCTCTTACAACTCGTTACAACACGCAAAGATGTTAAGAGTGAGAGAGAGAGATCCCTCACATGCCCTTCTCTTCTCCCATCTTTCATCTGCATGCTAGTCGGGGCCTAGCATCCCTGACATGGCTGAGATATAGGCCTGGATGGGCATCTGAAATGCTGACTGGCTAACTGGCTGAAAGCCCAGTGAAGGATTCAGCTCACCTACACAATCAATAACGCGGCTCAGGATTCACTCTGAAAATGAGCTCCACATCTCGATGTAGTGCCTCGCCTGTTCAGAACCCACTACACATATCTCCAATGACTTATCTAATAACTAACCATCCACAAAGTGATGACAGTACTGTAGGTAAAACATAGTGTCAACAACTTTGCAATTATACCCATAACGCTACAGGAATGTAATCAGAAAGTCTTGAATCCAGAAGAATGGAACATAAAGTTACAGTTCAGCGCTTCCTGTTATTACCCAATGAAATGAATTGCATGGTTTTTTTGTTATTTGTGTGGTTAAAATCCATTATCTTCCTTCGCAAAATGATCTCTCTCACTGTTCTACGTTCATGTTGATTTCAGCAGCCGTGGTGTGGCTGTCAGAGCTTTCAATGCAATCAATACGAGTGTAATGCGAACCCCGAGGCGCATCGCTGACAGTATTTAAAATGACTTCAACCGCCGCGCGATAGTATTTATATACATGTACACAATGAAAAAAAAGGGAATTTGCTGAGCTAACGTAGCACTAGTGGGATTATAGAAACCCCCATCAGCAAAGCCACATGTAGCATGCATGTCAGTGTTGCAGATTACTGCATTAGAACATCATGCAGATAAGCAGGCGGCGTCATTAAATCTCTTAGATAGGGCTGCATATTAAAATATGGTTGATAACCATGGACTGAACATGTGCCATATTGACGGAAGTTTCCTATTTTTAGAGCTGCTGAACTAGAAACTTTAGCTTGATAAAGCAATGTGACATTCAAGGGTAAAGAGTGCAAGTTTGGTGTTTTCTTTCTCTTAATGTGTGTGTACTGACTTTGCATTGCAGGAAGATAGGATTGCAGTGAGGATACGCAGAAGAAATGCAATTTATGCTCGTTAGGGGTGGAAAAAAAAATCCATACAGCATAGTATCGCGATACTTTGCGTGGCGATAATGTATTGATCTTTTATTTAATTAATTCTAAATGTTTTTGGTCTAAAATAGTAAAATCAATTATTTTTTGTTGGCAAAGTTTTCCTTTGGGGACAATTTGTGGTTGAAAAAAAGGTAATAAATCGCAATATATCGCAATATCCCGATAATATCGTATCGAGACTTAAGTATCGGGACAATATTGTATCGATACTCAGAAGCCGAGTATGGATCTTTTATTTCATCAATTCTAAATGATTGCAGTGAAGATAGCGGAGAGCACTAATGAACACAAGTCCGTCAGGTGGAAGCCTACCTGAGGCGATCTTGTTGTCATGCGCTGCAGGCCCATCGGGAAGGACGTTTTTGACCTGAAGGAATTCGTCGGGTCGGTCTCCTCCGATAATGGTGAACCCGAAGCCCTGGGGGCTTTTTCTGAGTGCAGCCTGCAGGATGGAGCCCTGCAGCTGGGATGGATCTCGCGTGAAGACCCGCGCGACCCTGCCAGGCTCCTCTGCTGGAGAGTGATTGACAAGAGGTAATTGACAAGGGGAAAAAGGAGAAAAATATCAGTAATGCCCCGAATGACTGTAATCGCAATATTCTAAATGGCTTCCATTTGAACACATTACGCAGTTATAGCCTCACGATAAATAGGGAGATATAACACTCAGCTTTCATATGAAACGACGTCACGGTGGCATTAGTTTGATGGGAAAAGAGCAGCGCGTCTGTATGTTGTGTGAGCATTCATGTGGCCGTGAAAATGAGCTTGAGACATGACGAGAAACTGAAAAAGCTTCTCGCAAATTGCCGTGTGTCTGCGCTCACAACATTCGCACGGTGACAACGTGTCTGACAGCACGTCACTCACTCGCTAGTAATCACAGAAACACACCAAGAGCAAATCACACACACACACAACTCTGCTGCTCTGTTTGCGAAGGCAACAAACATTCGGCTATTGCGAAACGTCTAGATTTTGCCCCAGTCTCGCCGCAAACAACCGTTTCTTTTCACCGCGGTGATGAATTAATCCTGAAACGCGCCTGACATTTTTTCCAGGTAAACTTGTCATTGCAAATTTCCTTTGTGGCGCCTACAGGATGAGTAAATAGGGACACTTTTTAAGAAGCGAGGATAGGAATTATAAGTGTGTGTACGTATGTGTGTGTGTGTGTGTGAAAGAGAGAGATAATAAAAGCCAGATAAGAGCAAAGAGACAGTTAGCCTTGACAGAAAGGGGCGCATTCTAACTAAATCCTAGCTCGTCCTTCCCCGTGGCGTGAGCCTATGAGATTGTGAGTTATGTGCCGTGTCCCTGCACGCTGGGCTTCTTCTCTGGCAGTTCCCACACTGATAGATAGTGCAACATCAATCTCATTAGGGAGGGTACAGAAAGAAGCCCCCCCGCCCCTCCCTCCCTTCCTTCCTTCCTCTCAATGTGTCATGGGATCGCGATTTGCATAATTGCATTGCAATTGGCAGATGAGCGTGAGCGCTCTGAATACTACAAAAAATATAAATAAAAAGTGCCTGACAGCTGTGTCGGAGATATTTTCAAGACCATATATGAAAATGTGTCTTGTGCAAAGGGTAACGTGAAACTCCTCGCGCCGTGAGAAAGGTGCGAGGTGGGTGTAATGCATGGGTTTGACGATGATTCAGACTGCCCAGGCCTTCAACGCTAGCGCACAATCTCAACTGACTGTCAGTGCTGTTTCCTCGAGGTTCACCAGGGAAGAAACCGAGAGGAGTAAAGAGGGAGAGCGGGGTGTGGGTTTCGGTAGGCAGCTGTACGCCAAAGTCATGTTTGCATGCTCTTGATTAAGCCGTGGCCCACGAAGGGACAGTCTGAAATCTCATGGGGGGGGTGAAGTGATTATATGAAATGTCATACAGGATTGTCAGCGCTGTAATTACGGCTGAGAATAGCGCTGCTCTTCGCTCCTGTGCTCCGCGGCATTGTCTGGGAGGTCAGGGCGAGCCAGCCTTGTCAAAACAGCGTTTAGATGCCACCTCACGTACGTGCGCCACACACTCACACACACACACACACACACACACACACACAAGACCACTGGCCATTAATTCTCATTAACGAGGGTGAAGGTGCAGAATGGGCGCACAGAGGGGAGGCGGCTGAAGCTGGAGGCGGTGGAAATATCATCCGCGGACGGCAGAGATCTCTGGGCTGTGGGAGGCGGAGTCTCTGCGTGCAACAGAGTGAGGCAGACAGTTCTGTCCAAAGGGTGTCTGCAATACAGAGGCTAGTTTGAATACTAATGTGGCCGTGCTTTGTGTTTGCACGCACAGGAGAGCATCACAATTCTGACTCATGTTACAACAACACGGGGCCTCCGCTTCGCTTCGCTTCTTTCTTTTTTTTTTACTTGAGTGATTACAACAGTCAAGCAGCAGCATTCACTACAGGTGGTTAAAGATGGACATTAAGATACGCAGTAGAAAATGCAATTTATGATCATTAAAGGTGTGGGGAAAAAAATCGATACAGCATAGTATCGCGATATTTTGCGTGGCGATAATGTATCGATCTTTTATTTAATTAATTCTAAATGTTTTTGGTCCGAGAATAGTAAAATCAATTATTATTATGTTGACAAAGTTTTCCTTTGGGGACAATCTGCGGTAGAAAAAAATGGAATAAATCGCAATATCGCGATAATATCGTATCGAGACTTAAGTACCGTGACAATATTGTATTAATACAATAATCAATTCTAAATGTATTTGGTCCTAGAATAGTAAAATCAATGATTTTTTTGTTGACAAAGTTTTCCTTTGAGGACAATTTGTGGTTAAAAAAAGGCAATGAATCGCAATATATCGTGATAATATCGTACCGGGACTTAAGTATCGTGATGATGTGGGACCTCTGGTGTTGTAACGATCATTATTCTCTTTCAACCACAGTCACCTCTTTCTCCCTTCTCCATCTCTCTCCTCTTCCTTCCCCTCTTTGTTCTTGAGAGATCTTTGAACCGCGATGAGCGACTGGGACAAAAGCATTTTCAAAAGAGACCGGCGAGGCTCCCCCTCTTTCACAACCTACTTGTCAAAATGAATTCTGCTACCGAGTGAAGCGCCGCTCCATTATTCAAATTGAATATTGCCGCTTCAGAGGCTACGGGCTGTTTATCGGCAGCGTGTCAACTGTTGGAACATCTTTTCAGACGAACCTCTCAGCACGGAGAAGATCATAAAACTGCTCCAGCATTTGGACAACTGATCTAATACCTTGTTGTATTCGTTGTTGTTTTTTCAACACCAACGAAGCACTAAGCAAAACGGGTTGAAACTTCTTATCAATATGACCGTCAACTACACACTCACTGCCACAAGTTATGTTATTTATTTATTTGTAAACCATCATGTGTCCTGTTGTGAAAGGTAAAAGGCATTGATGTACATTTCTACTAATCTACCTGAGTCAGAAGCATTCATCCTTGAACACCTGTACACAGTTTCATGTCAATCCATCCATTGCTGAGATATTTAACTCTGTTGAAGGAAGTTGAGCAATGACCGACCAACCGACAACCAACATTGCCATTGCTCCAGCCAACGCTGCAAAACTCATTTCTGGGGAATAATAATGATATAATTTAAAGTCATCTTCAAGGATTATTTAAACCAAGCACTCTTCATGAGTTACTTTGTGCTCTCTCTCTCTCTCTCTCTTGCTTGCTCTTATATTTCCGGATGCAATTTAGAGTAAATTATCTAAATTCCTGTGTATTTCCCTGAGGACCAGTTTGAGTTTAGAGCTTCCTGTCCCTCCATCTAAACGCATGACAATGAACGTGACCGTTGCAGAACTGACTAAAGATCTGTAGGAATCCACAATGTCCATGAGTTCATCCGAAACTGCAAAGATGTATCATGCCCAGCGTTCAATTCATACTCTCTCTCCCCATTGCCACTTGTTTACAGACCATTCGGGAACAGAAATAATCAGCAGTGAAAAGGTCAGAATGATCCGACTGCATTGCACATCTTCCCTGACTTGCAAAATGCAGTAAAAGAAACAGAAGCGCATCTTTCTGCTGCAGCGGGCGTAAGTTACCTGAGGGCGTGGCCGCCGGCGGCAGCAGAGCTCCGGCGGTGGCGTCGACGCTCAACTTCCTCTTCGCTTCCTGGACCGGATTCTCAAACTGGGTCTTCTGGTTGATGTGGCTGCACGAGAGAGAAAACCACAACATGAGACGGAGAACGACACACAACTGCAACACGAGGTGTGCGATCGAGCTTCGGATGCGCTTTCCATCCTGTTCATGTTGGCGTCACGGAGCACAGCCGCTCTTTGCCCGTCATGCAAACCTGTGGTTTTGACTCTTAAGTGCCGAGTCGGCATTTCATCCAAGTAAACAGGCTTTTCTAAAAAAAACGGTACGTAAAAAAACCACAAATCCGAAATCCTGGAAAGCCAGAAAAGGTAACACACACACTGAGACGATTGAGAATAAACTCTAAACCTCCAAAAATATAGAAAGGATGAATTGACATTCTCGGTGAATTTAAAAGACTCAAAATTGGATCGAGAGGGATCAGCGGCAATCACTGCTGCGATAGTCCACTTTGCCACGGTGGGATCAGCATCTGCTCAATGCATTGTAATCCCAGGATCAAAGGATTAAATGAACTGTAGATGGATGTAAGCGACAATGTGCCCCTTTTTCATAGCGTACAGAGACGGCCTTTTTTTTCTTTCTCGAAAATTAACAGCTTTGCTGACTCAGGATCAGCAGTTATACTTCGGGGGGATTTACACCAAACGCAATCTGAAAACATTTAATGTTTGTTTTTTTTTAAACCACACACACAGACACACACACACACACACACACCTGTGTGCTGAAACCTTTCCTGCTACCTGGATGAAAGGTCCCTCCACGGTCGGATGGTAATGCTGAGAGGTAGCTCATCTGCATAATGAGCCGAAACAGTTGTAAATCCCGCTCATTGACGGCACCTTGGGAAGGCAAACATGCACTGATGCTGCACAGCGAATCAGCCACATGCTGAGACACTGATGTGTGTGTGTGTGTGTGTGTGTATTCAACAAAATGTGTTCTTGCTGCGTATGACTCATGCACAGAGATACCCTCCCCGTTACGTCTGGAGAGAGAGAGAGATACACGTTTCCCTCGCTTTCATTTCCTCTCTGGCTAACTTTCCTCACCCCCCCCCCCCCCCTCACCTCCCTCCTCAGTTGCCGCACCTCGCGTTTTGTTTGTCGAGATGCAAAAATAATGAGACTTTGTGTCACATCGTCGGATTTGGTCATTCATCCGCATCAGACGAAGAGACAGACGGGAGCGGCAGCCTCTCAATGACCCTCTTGCATAAACATGCACGCTGATACCCCCCCTCCCCCTCCCTTGCAGGTCTCTCCTCTTTGACCACAGTGATGCAACTAAAATGGAACATTGTGCTCTTATTTACACTCACGATCTGAAAAGAATCTCCCTCTTGTTTCCCTCTCATGGACCCGAAAGCTTCATTGTCTGTTCACACACACACACACACACACACACACACACACACACACAGGCACACACACACACACACACAGAGCTGTACACCACCAGTGTTATGTGCTCTGACATAATTGCGTTCTGCAGGACTGTGGGAAACAACCAAACAGACAATAGCATATGCCACACATGTTCCACAGGTCCCTTAGGATCGGCGCATAATACTTTGTCTATGTTTGGAGTTCAGCTGCACGGCTTTAAGTTGCAGAAGAGACGCTGGAACTTCTTTAAAAACCTACATTGATTTTTAGCATGTTGCTAACACGTCGGGTCCGGTTTGAGAGTTTGTTGTGTTTTAGACCGAGAACTTCGACAGTTTTTACAGTGCATTTTCAGTTCATGAAAGTATATATTGGGACATTTTAGTAGCCAAACAATGTCTTATTCAGCATTGTGATGTAGTCCAGCCGCCCTCTTGTGCCACTTCTGAGTCTGACTGCAGAAAAACACAACGACAAAGACCAAAAGCAAAGATGTCAACGGGCGAAATGACAAAAACTCAAGGCTTCAAAACAGTTTCCGCGAACCGCTCACTGTGATTGCATTCGCGTCCTATGTACAGTGAAGCTTAGTTTATGAACTCAAGCATGCAGACACAGCTCCAGAGGACCCGCACAGGTACACAATAGGTTGAAGCACTGAGTTGAACTTTGACAGAGACACTGAATATGAGCGAGCAGCAGGGCATAATATCCCCATCCGGCACAATTCACAGTCCCTTCATGCACTGGAAGGAGTTTACTCACTCTACGTAGTAGATGCCATACTGCGGGTCCTCGATCTTCTCCCAGCCGTAGGGCAGCTCTGGTGGCAGAGGACAGATGAAAATCACTTTCTAACACTGCCGAGTCGACACATGGACAATCGGACGCACGCAATGAGACGCGGAGCTTCGACTGGCAGCTTCCCAGCATGCCTGCCTCCACCTGGAGGACGGCTTTCTTTATGGCAACTGTGTGTTCAGGGCTTCATACACATTGGGGAGTAAATGCTGAATTGTTATATAGCCTCCCTGGAACATAATAGCCTTTTCCATCCAGCGGTGTGTATGTGTGCAACATCTTGAGTCTCTGCTGCTGTGTGACAAACACACGCAGCTCAGAGGAGATCTTAACGCAAGAGGGGACCCAGGAAATTGCCTTTTGAGAGATGCTGCACTGATGAGCTCCCCGCATGTGTCCCAGAAGCCATTAGGAGGAGAAGGAGGCGGGAGGGGGGTGGGGGAGGATGGAGACTGGAGGGTTTGCTCTGTGTCATCGGCACTGTGACCAGGCCCGCTCAGCTGTTCAATCGGCGTCTGTTAGCCGGCGCTCCTCTTCAGAGAGCAGACACTGCTCTGAGCAGCGGGGGAGTTGGGATGAAGTGTAAGTGTGTACGGGGAGGGAGGACGGAGGGCTATAAGGGCCGTACGGACCATCCCGCAGATGTCGTCTCACCTCCTTCCTCGCATTTCTCGGGAGGCTTTGCCTTCTTGGCGAGGCGGGGGTCCAGCCAGGTCGTGGTCTTGCTGTTGTGACTGAAGTAGAAAGACAAGATTTAGGCGTTAGGCTCAAAATCGTTTCACCAAAATGTAAAAATACTGAGACAATCAAGCAATCACTGCAGCACCGGCAACTCTCAGGAGCCACTGTACCAGGAGCCATTTCACAAGCTTTCACAAACAAACAGAGCTAAAAGCTCCACTTCTTATCTTGCTGGATCAAATGGCTTATTAAAGAAAAATACTTCTTAACATGTTAACAAAGCCTGGATTAGAAAACCCTTAGAGGTAAAAGGAAGAGAGAAAATAGAGCTAATGGGGCAAAGTAATGAAGGAAGACATGATGGGATATGTATAAAGCACAAAAAGAAACCAGTGAGAGCAGTGGAAGAGATCGTAAAGAGCAGAACTGGGAGAGCAGGTCAAGGGGAGCGAGTTTAATTTGGCCTGTTGTTTTCATGGCAGGATGATCTATTGATATATAGCGGCGAGCGGCGGCCCCTGGCTCTGACAGCGGCTCACAGCTGACTGCTCGCCACGCGAGCGCGCCAGGTAAACAAAGCGGGCCTGCTGTACTTTTAGTATCAGCCAACAAACCCAACATCAAACTCACGGGGAAATGAAAGAAGAAAAAAACAAACAACATGATGGAGAATAACACAACTGCCTGCAGGCAGCTTCCAAGTCCGACACCTGGTTTGATACAGAGCGGAGCGCCGGATGAGGGAGCAGCGACGACTCTCAATGCATTTGGCTCGCCGTGGTGGCAAAGGAGCAATGCATGCAGGGAGCAAGATTCACACAATACTGATGTGGTAGGAGAGCAATAGGACCAAAGCAATGCAAGCGAGTAGCAGGAGAAAGGCTACTCACTCGATGAAATAAACCATTCCGGTTTCCGTGTAGGCCATTTCCCATTTTTTCGGCAAGGACTCCTGATTCTCGTCCGGCGTGTTCCAGACGCGCGGGTCCATCGCCGCCGCCGCCGCGGCCGCGGCCGACTGGTTGTAGCTGGGCACCGTCTTCCTCCACTCCGCCTTGTCCTTGTGCTCTGCGGGCCGGCACGGGGAGAGGGATGCGGGCATGGAGACAGAGAGAGGAATGGGTTGGCAGTAAAGGTACGGGAGATGGTAGAAGGAGAAAGAAGAGACGGGACGCGAGAACGCGGCGCCATTGGAGCTCCTCTGGGCTCCTCGCATCGCTCCTGCGTTGCTGTTGCTGCTGCTGCTGCTGCTGCTGCTGCTGCTGCTGTCGCCGCTCGGGTTGATCCACTGGGGTGGGACGGTTGCATCCACGAGAGAGAGAGAGAGAGCAATGGTGTGGAGGGAGAGAGAGGGAGAGACAGAACGAGAGAGGACGCACAGAGAGGAAAGGAAACAACGCAGCAATTGCCATAGGATTTGCATGTCAGCGGAGATGTGCTGGGAACTGCCTCCCAGGCAAGGGCAAGAGCTGACCAATGCTTCAGCACGGCCGCGAGTGCCACATCACAACTCTATTAGCATCACACAGGCGGCTGCATGTGCGTGCATGTGCGTGCATGTGCGTGTGTGTGAGTGTATTTCCCTAATCTTGATGTGTGTGTGTGTGTGTGTTCCTCTCTGTGTGAGGCTCTTATCTGCAGGTTTTCATCTGGCTGTTGTGCGACCTCATTCATCACGGCTTTGAATGCTCAGTATGTCGGGCTGTGGGTTAATTGAAAGGCGGGGATTGGGAAGTGACAGCTGTTGACTTTAAGAAGCCAAGAGCTTTTTTTTTGTGTTGAAATTGGGGGCCTCTTTTTTTTTTTTTTTCTCCAGCATGGAACCACAGAGTGGTTTCTGCACTTGTAAAGTCAGACTAATTGATTACATAGAGACGCTTGCTCCGGGCTGTTGCAGCTAGCTTTCAATCCTCGGAGAGATAAATTATCTGCGTTGCAGATAAGGGTGCACGTCGCATTATCGTCACGAAACTGACGACAGGACACAAAAGAAAGATTGTCTTTAACAATAACGCACGGCCGTTATTTAACTACCTCGGTGTTGATGTCTTCTTCTTCTTCCTCTTTCATAAGACATCCTCAGCCCCTTCAACAATTCAATACACCCACAAAAGTGCATTTGAGATTAGACGAGTCGCGAAAACGACAGAATCGAGAGTGACATCGTTCCACAATGAGTGTTTTCTTCTCGACTGGGCTCCACGCTGCCATCATTACTGCCCAAGGCCACAGAGATGATGTGTCTCTGACAACGTTTCTCTCTTTTGCTTCTGAACGTCGGATGAGCGATTGCATGCTCACTGATCTTTACAATGTCTCACATTGTGAAGTAGCTTCCTCCTCCCTCCTGCTGGATGTGGTTCACACGATACAGTCACAATGTCTCATGGCGATCACGTCTGTCTGGGGTCAAATGGATCCCGATAAGCAATCCCTCTCTTTTATTTTCATGCAGATTACCATCTAATTTGAAAATGTACCACATAAAGTGATGAGACGGACAACTTTATGATGTTCTGCATTTGAATCGGCTGCTTGAGAAGACAAACAGCTGTTTTAAACGCTGCTTCAGCTGTTTTGACGGGCGACTCCGACCGCAGGTGCTTTTCCCTCGCGCGCCCGTCTTCATCACGAGCAGCCGGGACCGTCCCTCGTTAAGCTCGTCATAAACCCAGAGTTGACGTCTCGTCATGATTTCTAATGCGCATGCAGGATCAGCCTCAGGTGGTCAGAAGCAGACGGGCTGCGGCGAAGCAAAGGATCATGGGAGTTTTTCTTTTCTTCCATGCTTTTTTTTGCGTATGAGAAGACCCCCAAATGAAAACGTGGACTACTTAAGTAATATAGACGTTGTTATGAATGGTTTTGTGATCACTGAAAGCGGTTTCCACGATACAAGTTCATGTTCCAGATGAGTTTGGGGTCATTGGAAGGGAGCTGGTATTTCCTTGAGATCACACACAGTAAATGTGCTGCATGCACCACGTGTTAGCGCTGATAGCACTGATAGCGCTGATAGCGCTAACATGAAAATTGGCCTGAATGTTATTATTTTTATCGCATTGATAAAACACATTTTGCAATCTTCACTGGAATTAGCAAAGTGTATCAGACTTATGGACGTGGTAGGAGCGGTTTTTTTTTGAGTGTTTTTTTATTTTTTTTTAGAGCGTTTATCTTTTTTTTGAGAGAGCAATTTTTTTTGGAGAGGGTAAAAAAAAATTTTAGAGCATACTTTTGGAAATCTACCTCCATAAGTATAATACACTTTGCTAATTGTGATGCAATTATTATTTTATTTTTTTTAAGAGCGTTTTTTTTAAGAGCGCTTTTTTTGAGAGCGTTTATCTTTTTTTTTAAAGGGCAAATTCTTTTTTTGAGAGCGTATTTTTGGAATTGAGAGCAAAGATTTGGAGATAATTTACTTACAAGCAAGAAATATGCTGGGGTAAAAAAAGACACAAATCTACCTCCATCAGTCTAATACACTTTGCTAATTGTGATGCGATTATCTTGACATGATGTTTGGCTGCTCACTGGGTCTGTGATCGTGCACAGCGGCTCACTTGGCTAACAATCTGGTGCGTCGCTGCCATGCAGCGCCGGGCCAGGGTGCCGTTCAGACCGGTCAGAGGCCCGACGCCGAAGCGATAACAGAGGACAGCTTAAGGAGCCGGCTCCAGCTGGGGAAGCAGAAGGCCAGAAGATGATGCTGCTATGTTCACTTGACTGGTTTAAGATGAGTGAATGAGTGGTTTATTATGAGAGAAAGCTATTTCATATGGATGGATATTATTATTAAGTCACATGTTGGCCCATAGTTCTGCCTATCACCAAAATACTACAGCAGTCAGAGGCTTCCGAACTGCTTTTTTTTTTACGATGATTAATTCATTCATTCACCATTAGCTGAAACATGTTCCTGTTCAGATTTTGCTTGTGCCATGAGCCATGCGAGGACACCCAAACGAGAACAGAGTCTATCCCTCGAACCGACGGATTGCATCCATTGATCTCAGCCAGACTTTGACTGCTTGTTGACTTCGCGGCGCTGTGATTTAGTGCTGACGTCGCATACAGAACAGCTAATCCCGGCAATGTTTGTTTTGGAGAAAAGAATGATAAGGAGGAGAAGAAAAAAAATGGTCCTGTTGTTTTGCATTATGAGAATAACATAATGAACGCCTGAAATGTTTCGAGCAAACACAAAAAAAAACTGCTGGGGGTTTATTTTTGGCAGGAGTAAAAAAGCGGCAGGAAGCACAGCTGCATAATAACGAGCTGCAAGAAGCAGCGAGAGAAGAAGACGAAAGCGACTCTCACCAGCCACGCCGTTGACCATGGGAGGCCTCTCGTCTTCCTCTTCCTCCTCCGGCGCGGCGCTGTCCTTTCTGTCCATCTTACTCACAGACGTGGTGCGTTTCCGCTGGACCTCCGTGTCAAATTCCTCATCGAACAGAACCTGGTCCACCAGGTCCGGCTGCACGGGGCTGGGCTCCGCGGGGGGCTTCGGGGTCCCGTAGTAGTTTCCTGGTGAGAAGAGAGGGCGACAGAGACAGCAAAATATACTCGTGAATATGTTTTCTCGACGAGAAAACTACATTTAATTTAAGTTCGCTGCACCTGTTACATGGAATGCACTGTAAAAAACTCTAAAGTTAAAGGAGCTCATCAACCCTGAAACTTTGACGACTCGTGTGAGAGAAATTGGAGCGGCTTCATCCCACATTTGTTCTTGTTTTGGTGTGAATCCGGAGCGTTAGCCCTGTTGTCTTATCTTTTAATGGATTATACCTGTGTTATGTGGTTTTCTGTGCGTCTTGTGACTGTTGAAACCTTTCTATGCTGCTGTCTTGGCCAGGCATCGATTGGAAAAGAGCTTATTGTACCTCAACGACCTGGTTAAATAAAGGTTAAATCAATAAAATAATCCTAATCTTAAACCCGTGCTCTAACCCGACAACAGTCCCACGTAGAAGCTAGGATGAGGGCGTCGTTGTTGGACCGCACATAGTCACAAAGGTAAAATACTGTCGGAAAGAATTGCAGATATTGTGTTGGCAGTAAACCACAGAACAGGAAAAGGCAATTAACCCCAATGCATCAAAACACACTTTGTTGAAAAAGACCATCTCTTCTCAACTGTGGCAGTTGTTTAAAATGATTTAAAGAGGCACAGCAGAGCCCGATTGTTAGCAACAGATCATATCTGGTAGAGAAGTTATCTCGTAACTCAGGCTTTGGAAAAGTCTTTTGCGTCAGGGAAAGTTGACGAATGTTATTATTTGTCGATCCCATTTGGGACACAACGGAGACAGACTGTCGGCCCTGCATCGTTTCACCAACAGTTTGTTTTATTGTATTGTTAATGCAATGTAATCTTTATGTTAATGTCCTTGTAAAAATAACAACAGACCAAACCAGAACAGCCTGGGATGTTGCATCATCATTTTTTCTGCTTCCTTCTCAAGGGAACTGTGCGTTTACGCCAGTGGTTCTCTAACTGTTTCTGTCTCCACTTTGGAGGAAGCAAAATGTTCCAACCGCCCCAACAACATGGGAACAAAATGGTCCAACTTGTTGAGACTCCTCCATCCGTGCTTTTTTAATGAATAGATTAAAGAAAATGTAAATCCCTTTCAAGTAAACCAGATTGCTCCATCTGACAAGAACTAATAACATGTGCACTCACTTTGTTAAAACAATGCAAATAAAGTTATATATGTGCAAAAAATAACTCATATTTGGCAAAAAAGATGACCGAGGAAACCGGTTGGATCCCTGTTTTCTCCCCATAGTTTCATGTTGAAGTGCCCTTGAGCAAGGCACTGAAGCCCCAGAGCTTCACAGCAGCACAAAGCTCCTTCATTACTAAGGATGGTGACATGCAGAGAATAATCCCCCCACTGTGGGATCAATTTTTTAAAATCTGCATCTCCCCCCTGCGCCCCACCTGTAATACCTCCGCGCCCCACTAGAGGGTCGCGCCCCACAGTTTGAGAACCCCTGGTTTACGCCAAGGCAGGTTCTCTAGCACTCGCTTGCCCCTTTCAGTCCATCAGATGCCTTTGCTGTCATGCTGGGGCCTCGGGCGGCAAACAGCCTCACACCACAGAGCGAGTCTTCGTCTTTCCACAACCATCGGAGAGAGGTGACCCACTTTACCGCTCGCTACCTTCCTCTCGTCCTGCAGGAGGAGGATGATGATGAATAAGAGAGAGGAAGAAAACTTCAAAGCACAATAGGTGAGAAAATAGTTGGGGTGGGAGGTACAGTACACACATTGATTCACTGGCGGCTTCTCTGCGAGTCCACAGGCCTCCAGTGTGTGTGTGTGTGTGTGTGTGTGTGTGTGTGTGTGTGGGATTGCAGTGTTTAAGAGTGAGCTGTGTGTGTCTGAACATTGTGTTGTAACAGTTAAATGGTACATCAGGGACTGGACAGCCACTGCGATGAAGTCCACTGGGAGGAAGAGCGAGAAATGAGTGTCGAACAAAGAAAGAAGGACTGGAGGCAGCGGGGGAGAGAGAGAGAGAGAGAGAGAGAGAGAGAGAGAGAGAGAGAGAGAGAGAGAGAGAGAGAGAGAGAGAGAGAGAGAGAGAGAGAGAGCTATTTCTTACGAAATGTTGTGGCAATAGAATTAAGCTTCCACGCAGGCAACAAAAAAACATCTTCATTCTCCTTGAAATAAATATTTGACTTGATTTTCCTCACGTGTCACAATGACAGAGGAAACAATCAATTTTACAGCTTCTTTTTTTTACCAACTATAATTATGGAAAAGCTTCATAAACAATCAACAAAAAAGAGGGAAAAAAAAAAATCGCAATTTATCTGACAGCTTTGTTAAGCAATACATTATAATTGATGATGGCAATTACATTAATCTGTGTTTGAATGTATGAAGCGTTCATGCCGGTGCCTTATCAGAAAAACGTTAAATCCTTTACCAGGTTTGTAATTAATAGGACGCTTGCGAACAACATGCAAATGGAGGGGGTTAAATTAGAAGTGGTGATTTGCTCCGTGCACGTAAGCATCCATTAGCAAGGAGCCGGGAGAAAGTGGACACAATGAGGACAGTGAGATGAATCATGTTGTAATTATACTGTACTAATGAGGACATGAGAATGTATAGCTCATTTCAAAGTTGATGTAAAAACACCTGAAAAGACTGGACGCTGAGGTAGAGTGTTCAAAAGGGGGCAGACCGTGAGATGTTTGGGTACATTTGGGAATCTGGAGTGCCGACCAACACACAAACTGTTAAATAACACAACCCAGTCGGCTCTGTGGGCTGCCTACATCAGAAAACACACTCCGAGTAGTACATCCAAAGTGACGGTATGAGGTGCTTTTTGAATATTAAAGCATGTAAAAATGTTCGAGTAGAAACTCAAAGTACAAATATGAACCTGAAGGGCGTGATTTAACACGACGTGCACAATCAAAACAGTGAAAGAAAAGAAACAGGGAGACGC